>NW_026126433.1:34815000-35092500 GCF_943737965.1 Phodopus roborovskii
CGAAGTATGTTTTGTTGTTTCTTTTCGTTTATTTATTTATTTATTTATCTACTTTTGTTTTTACATCTCAATCAGTGTTTCTGCCCTCTCCCCTGTTCCCAGTGCCCCCTCCCTTCCCTATCCATTCCTTCTCCACAGTTTCTCTTCAGATACAAGCAGGCCTCCCATGGATATCAGCCAATGGTGGTGTATTAATTTGCAGTGAGACTGGGCACCTCCTATTCTGTTAAGGTTGAATGTGGCAATCCACTAGGAGGAATGGATTCCAAAAGCAGGCAATAGAGTCATAGATAGCCTCTGCTCTCACTGTTAGGAGTCTCACACAAATCTAGATATTTTTAAACAAACAAAACAAAAAGACTATTAATGTCTTCAATAGTTTATTATGTTTTATTTTGTTTTGTTTTTCCTTTCTGTTTTTTGTTTGTTTGGTTGGCTGACAAAGCCTTACTCTGTAGCCAGACTGGCCTACAATTTACCTTGTGAGGTTCTGATCTTAACATCATGCATGGCATTCTTCCTGCCTCAGCCTCTAGTACTGGGGTTATAGGCATGAGCTACCATGTTAAATTAATCATTACCCTTTCTCTCAGAGATTCTCACAGAACAGAATCAGTTAGCTAAGGAGATAAAGCACAAAATCAAGAGACACTGTGTAAAACTTTGTGACAAGCACTATGATGAAGACACTTTCTCTACACAGGAATCTTAAGTCAAGTGTCTAGGAGTTAGTGGGAAGGTAGGAGGATTGAGTGAAGGCATTTCAGATAGGAATGGCACAGATAAACATTCTTAAACACAAATTTTTGAATCAATTTTTCAAAACTAAGACATTTGCTATAGCTTAAAACTTAGCTATAAGAAGAATAAAAGAGGTTGAAAAAGGAATGCAATTCCTAGAAATCTGGACTTTATTAAACAAACAAACAAACAAAAATCCATCTGATTGGTTGTTTTGTGACCTTTGTGAGAATCTAACCTCATCGTTTGGAGATCTACCTACACAAACCACTCCTCGGACTTAAGATCTACTCTCTTCAATTCAACCCCACTTTAGTCTCCCCCTGATGATGCCAAACCATCTCATACATTTACAGATGAGTGTTGTTATTTGCTCTTTCCAATGTTGCTAGCTGTGCGCCCCCTTTCCTCATCTTATTGGATAGTCCAAACTCTGGTTTGAACTGTGTTTCAAGATGGTGCCCAATGTAAAGAGTTGTCAAAACCCGACAGTTGGAATGTAGACTCACTAGGTTGTGAAGTTTCTGTGGAAAATTTAAAACACCCCCACACTTACCACACTGCCAGAGCTGATTAATGCAGTTTATTGCTAAGCCTCAGGGGACACCTGCAGGCTTTTACCTTCGGTCTAGAACCTCTGGCCCGAGGGAAGGTGTAATGCCATGTTAGTTCCGCACTCTTTCTATTAGAGCTGCTCAAAGCTGCCGACACCAGATGTGTTACAAACGAACGTTAATTCTCCCCTCCGCATCTGGATCACATGTACAACGAGGGGCAAGATTTATGCCCTGCTGAAGCATTCCCCGGTTTTTAGCACAGAAGTGATTGAACTCCAGATGTTAACAAGATGCAGAGACCTTTTAGTGTGATTAAAAACATGATTTCTTGTTTTGCTCATGACAAAAACCATTGGATTAACTTATTATAAGTGGAGCTGCTGTCCTGCTCATTGGAAGCCGTGTCTACTTTAGCTATTGAAGCTTGTCGTCGAAAGAATGACTCACCAACTCCTAAAACCAACAGTTTTCAAGGTCCTTCTCCTAAAACAGGCATAACAATGATAGATTCTCCCAGGACTGTGGGGGGTTAGTAGAGCCTAGGAAGCAGAATCTTTCTCTTGTCTTAATGACATGGAACTCCATAACTAGGATAGTTAGTTCAGCAAAGATCACCTGACATGCCCTCTCTCAGTCCATTAGTCAAGGAGGAAGAAAACATCTCCTTTTAAAATTGGGGAACCGAGATCAAATTTTTGATCCCAGACCGGGAACTACAAGTAAACACAAATTTCAGTTTTATACAGTATTTCCTAAACAGTGAGATGTGTTTTGAACTGGGCACAGTGGCCCAGGCTGTAATGGCAGCACCTGGGAGCTAAGAAAGGAAATTGATGAGGCTACAGAATGAGACCCTGTCTAAGAAAAGATGAAATAGGAAAAAAGATGGACTCCAGCAATAATTATCTTCTCTAAATAGTTGGAATACACCTTATATTCAGCACAAACATTGGACACTTTTTGTATCAAGATTATTATTGATATAAAATGTTAGGAAGTTACTGGATGTGACTGACATTCAAGTAGAAGAATTTGGCAAAGTTATAGTACAAAAATGGGAAGGTAACAAACAAATGGAACTTCAATTTTATCTGGAAGTACTTTTGGTTTCTGGAATACCATATTCAAAATTCCTTCAAAATAAAATCTTCTAAGTGAGTCTTTTTAAAGAGGAATTTCAGTTTATAAATTATAATTTATTGTTTATTACCTTGATGATATTTTTATAAAGTACATACAAGTAATAGCTGCTTCACTGAAAAGTTTTTTTTGGGGGGGGTTGGTTTTTTTGCAGCATTAAAAAATTAAAGTACAAAGTTTGTATGTTATTTTAAAAATATTTGTGTTAAATTAATAGTTCTTATGCCAATTAATCATCTTAGGAAAAAAAGTTACTATGTTAAATTTTCATTGGTCAAAATTATTAAGCAGTATCCTCATTTTCTTTCCAATCACTGTAATAAAAGATCCTGACAAAGAAACTTGAAGAGAGAAAGGGTTTATTTGGGTTACAGTTCCAGGTTACCATCTACTTTTGGGAAAGTCAGGGTGACTGGGAACTAGCAGCAGTTAGTTCTAGGAGAGAATGAATACATGCATGCTAGAAACCACCATATCACAGCAGAGTATAGATAAGAAATATAGGTGAATTTAAGTTGTAACAGCTAGTTAGAAACAAGCTTAATTGATCGACCCAGCATTTATAATTAAAAATAAGCCTGTGTTAGTGTTGATTATTGGGGAGTCAGCGGTCCCCCACTCCCCACAAAAAAACAAAAAACACCTACAAAATTAGGTTTCTCAGACCTCTCTTGAACAGCCTAGATCCAAACTCAGGGAACAGTGTTGCCCACAGTGGCTTCTTCTTCCCACATCAAAACAATCTCCCTAAGACATGCCCATGGGCCAATTTGATCTACACAAAACCTGACTGGCACCCTTCTCAGTTGAGTTATTGTTATATCAGGTCAACAATTAAACTAACCACCATGAGCAATTCCTAGCAGATTTTAAGACTATCATAATCTGAAATGCGGGAAGAGTATTATACTGATAAGCCTTGGAGAAACTCATGCTGAGGTGCTCTCAACTTTTCAGTCAGGATAAAGGAAAAATAAAGTAATTGTGTTTTGTTTGTTTGTTTGTTTGGTTGGTTTACATGGAACTTTAAAATAGAAACACAGTCATGTTAAATAATCTTCCTTCCGAAACTTGACCCACTATTTCCAATGTGCCTTCCAAGAATTTGTGTAATTAATATGTGAATAGTTTATGAATTGTAAGACCCCCAAATCCACTTTATCCACCTTCAGTGCCTTTGTTCTGTCCTAGTGTTGTGATAAAAATGTACAATCTTCTTATTCATTTGGAGTGGCTCTGAGAAAAATATTAAATACATTTCCAAAGTGCATAAGTAACACACTCAAAGTCATGATAGATGATTCTTTACAATGTCATCTATGTTTAAGAACTGAAGATTCAGGTAGCCCTTTCCTTAGAATTTATTTACCTAGTACTTCAGTGTGTGACTCTGACATTCTTTTGTTAAGCTTACTATAGAAATTAGCAGATTTCACAATTCCTTGGAGGAATTATATATTATAGGTTTGTAGGGGAATGCATGAGTGTTGAGATTTCATAAACAAACAAACAAAAAAAAAACACACACACAATTTGAAGACAACTCTAGCTAATAACTTAATAACTTGAACTTAGCCAGTAGACATTTCAATTCTCCTCCCAATTCCTGTTAATTCCTTCTCAATACCTGGACTTCCCTTCCCCCCCCCCCCCCTTTCTTCTCTTGTGATGCCTTTAATTTTCTGAGTTTCTTTTTCTTCTGTAAAATCCACTCTGCTGTTTTTCCTATCCAGTGAAATCCCAAACATCAATGTCACATCTGTGGCTTCAATTTAATTCTTTACAATTACTGTTTCTTAGTCATAGGGTTAGGTTTTCTTTAAACTCAGAGACACATTTGGGATAGTTGTTTAATCATTTCTACATGCTTCTTTTCATTCATTTTTCCCTTGGTTAGATGTTCTGACTTCCACAAAATTTAATATTTTTTATTAGCTGCTCAGCATTGTAAATACTATGTCATTAAGTCTATGCATTTTGATTTCCTCATTTATAGAGTATTGAATTTTTGTAATACCAAATGGATTAATTATAGTTTAGATTAATTATTTCAGGCTCATTTGTAAGCATAGCAGAGATCTAAAGTTGGGGCTCTTCTATCTAGTCCAGTTTCATGGGTAAACTGCTATACTTCTGGGGTTTCTGTTGCATACTCTAGGCATTCAAAGTATTTTCACACTCCAAGAAATTGAAGTTTCAAGTGTGACCTCAAAAATGTTTTCTTGGGATGGGCATGGTAGTGCATGCTCAGGTGTGAGGACCAGGACCATGAGCATGGCTACATGGTGAGGCTTTGTCTCAGAAAAAAAAATAAAAGGAGGGAGGAGGGTTATACAGATCTCCCCTTTCTTTCTTTCTTAGTGTAGTCCTATTTCTGAAAAGAGTTGAGATTTTTTTACCCCCCCCCCCCCATTTTCTAGATTTTTTTTTGTTTTGTCTAACAAAACAAAGCCAGAGATTTATCTGTGATGGTCAGAAAAAAAATCAAGTGTGATTCTTACAGTATTAAACAACCTTTTATAACTTTTAATTTTTCTATAACAAACATAATTACTCAGAAAATATACCCACAATTGTTACATACCCAAGATTATTGTTAATGTTACTATTGCTTTTGTAATAAGTTACCTTGGTGTAGAGCTTTGGAGACACAAATTTATTACCTCATAATTCTGCAGGCTGGAAATCTAGCAAGGATCTCACTGACCTAATATTGAGGTGTTAGTCAGGCTGGGCATAGAGTCTTTAGGTGGCAAAGTTTTCTTAGCACCTCTTCACCCCCACTGGCATTTAGAGGTCACCTACATCCCTTGGCTTGTGGTCACTGTTTTACTACTTTGTCAAACTCAAAGGCACAGAACCTTTAAATCTCTATTTTAACCTACTGATCTCTCATGTTCTTAAAAGGACTCCTTGATGACAATGGACCCAACCTGATAATCAGGGACCATATCCAAATTTCTGGATGTTTAATTTTAATCACACCTATAAAGAACTTTTTGCAATATAATGCAAAATTTTTCGTAGACTCTGGAGGTCAGGAAACATCTTTGGGTAATCATTGTGTGCCTACCATATTATCAAACTATCATGATATGATCATTTTACTATGAACCACACCCCCAAAATAATCTGCTCATTTATTTTATAAGTGTACTCCGAAGAGCATTAGGACATGTGTTTTGATAAGTTCTGAGCAAACTTGACAGTTCAGTTTTCTAAGGCCATATGGAGTAGGTCAGTCTCTTTTGTCAAGTGGGAACTGGTCTACAAGGTAGACAGTATATTTAGAGACAGAGGTGATTTACTCTGGTAAATCTCTGTTTTTCTCTAATACATTGTTAGTTTCTCATATCATCTAAGTAGATTTGCCAGTACTAATTTTTAAGGTTATTTTAATCCCCTAAGCACTGTGGTATAAATGTTTTCCACAAAGGTTACCAAAGCATTCTTATTTATTTATTTATTTGTTTGTTTGTTTATTTATTTATTTTTTGGATGTCTTGTGTTTGCAAGTACTATCATGTATTCACAAGTTTAAAAGCAGTTGTTTTTGTCTGATTCTCATCCTGGTCTTTATTTTCTCCATGAAATGAGCTGCATATTTTGTAGCTCTTTTCCCCCTAGCAAGTAATTCAAAAACATCTCTCATACTTGTTTCACTATATTTCTAACAGGCATTCCAGCTATAACAGATCTCTCCTAGTGAATCTCCTTGCTTTTATTCTGTGAGGCCAAATGGATCTTCCAAAATTCCTTCTCAGACAATATGTTTCTATGCTTTTGTATCTACAGAATAAAACTACAAGTTTTTAGTATAATTAAAAACCTTCACATTCCCATTAAAAATTGTATCTTTCTTGTCTAATGTCAAATCCAACTTCCTTTTACTTTTCCAGGTCATCCCAGCATTCATCAAGATGAATGAATTTCTACAGATATCTTTTGTAGATACGCTTTGGAAATTTATAAAACTGTCTTGATTTGTCTTTCTGTAACCACATGCCTTTTATGTTTGCCCACCAACTAAAATTTCTAAGGGAAGAAATTGATGTTTTATAGATCATTGAGTACTTTATAATATCCATGTAATAAAAACATTTGTGAGTGAAGGAAAATAGTGCTTAAGGCTATGTGTTTTGAGATTTCTTTTTCCTGAAGTAAATTATTGGTTCTACCAGTAATGTTGACATGCAAAGATCAGTTTCATAATACATTTCAGTAGCACCTAGTATACATTTCTTATTTTCAATTTTTAAAACTCTAGTGTTATTTCTTCATAGTTATTCTACACCCATGCATATTTGGAGCCCCAAGGACAGCGCTACCCACCTTGTTTGTTTTGGGACAGGGTCTCTCCCTGTCCTGTGGATGGTAGATTAGATGAGATTGACTGGCTAGTACCAGTGAGCCACCCTTTTCTTCCTCCCCAGCACTGGGATTAGAAGTATATATCACCATGCCCAAGCTTTTTTACTTGGGTTCTGGGCATTGAGCTCAGGTCCTCTTACTTGTGAGGCAAGTCAATGGAAACATTTTCAATTGTCTTTTTTACTTTTTATTCTTTGTCTTTTGGGTGTTTTCTGCTTGTTTAAGACAAGGACTCCTTATGTTAACCAGGGTGTTCTGTGTACACAGCTATCCTGCCTCAGCCTGCTGAGTGCTTGGATTTCAGGCCTACACCACCACCATGCCTGGCTTCCTTACTACTTATCAGCATTCTTTCTATTCTACTCTCAGATTTTCTTTTTTTCATTCAAGATTTTTTAGGTCCTTTGCAACCACATTGTAACACACAGGCTTGTGTCAATTATTTTCTCTAAAATTGACCTCTCTTTCTTGGTTCTCCATTCACAGAAAATCTTAACATTGGTTTCATGAATCAAATCAGTTTTGTTTTTAAAAGCAGAACTTCCACCTCAGTTTACTTCACTGTCTTTCATTCTCTAATCACCCATTTCAGTTCATTTCTTTGTGCAAAACAAAAATGTAATGTATACTCTGGGTTGTTTCAAACCAATTCCAAATACCTTTAGTATTGACTCATTGCTAAACCCATGGTAACCATAGTTTGTTTGGCTAAACTCAAGACTAGGCTTTGGGGAATTATGATAATTATGGCTCATCTTAGGATCCCAGGCCAACTATTTTATTTTCCTTTGGCTTCATTTGCTCCATCAGCAAAAGGTAAAATATCTATTGTGTGTAACCAGAGTGAGTGGAAAGGACAAATAGCTATGTGCAGTTTGTAGAAGGCTGTATGAGATTGCTAAGCATAGATGTCTCAGCTAGCACAAGGACAGATGAGATATTCCTCCAGAAGCTCCAGCAATGTCCATATTTCCTTGCTGCTTTTTCCATACCACATCATATTGTCAGCAGTGAGGAGACAGAGATACCCCCACTCCTTCACCTTCAGCAGCCCAAAGAGTCCCCCCCCCCCAGACTTTAGGGGCCTCTACTAGGCCAACTTTGGGTTTGTGACTTTGGTGCAGAAAAGAATTTCAGGACCAGCCAGTTTATTAAGCAAAAGTTGGTATTTGAAAGAAAATGGGTCCCAAAGGGAGTGGCGCTTTTAGGAGGTGTGGCTTTGTTGGTATGGTACGTTTGTAGGTCTGTTCTTGTTGGAGGAAGTGTGTCACTGTGAAGGAAGGATTTGAGTGTTCATATATGTTCAAGTTTTGCCCAATGAGAGAGTCCACTTCCTGTTGACTTCTGGTCAAGATGTGGCCAGCACCATGTCTGTCTGCACACTGTTGTGTTCCCCTCCATGATGTTAATGGACTGAACCTCTGAACTGTAAGCCACCCTAATTAAATGCTTTCCTTTATAAGAGTTGCCATGGTCAATATGTATCCTCACAGCAATAGAAACCCTAACTAAGACAGATGGGGATTCTCTAAAAGAGAGACACAGAAAGGCATATCTAAGTACAGTTCATTTTTTCCTTCCTTTCTTCCTTCCTTCCTTCCTTCCTTCCTCCCTCCCTCTGTCCCTCAGAGATCTGTCTCCCAAGAGCTGGGATTAAAGATATGTACCACCACCACCCAGCAGGAATGCATTTCTTAAGAGAGAGTTGCAGAAATCAAGATATCTAAAGTTGGTCTGGTTCCCTCCAAGGAGAATTATAATTAATTGCTTTAGAATGAGCCACATATTCTATTTTTAAAGAGAAAAATATGGATTAACTTCCCTGTCTATGGTGTTTCTTCTTTCCTTTCAAGACATCTTTATTTTTTTACCCTTTGAAATTATAGTATACTTATATAGTCTACCACTTTCCTTCCTTCCCTTTCTGCCCTCCAATGCCTCCCAAGCATCCTCCCTTGCTCTTGCTCAAAATCATGGCCTCTCTCTTTTTTTTTTTTTTGATATTCCATTTTGATGTCTCTAAGGCCACATCTCAAAAGATAGCTTTCTTTTGATGCATGAGATTATGGAATGTCTCTAAGGATACACTGGACCAAGTTATAATCTGACAAGTAAATAGGATTTCTGGTGAGATTCCCAAAGAATTGTGGATTTACACTTGTGAAGGGAGAAAGGCCTGAAACAGTTGTTACTTGCACTGGAATTTGTGTTTATCTGATGGCAAGACTTCAGGTAGATTTCTGAATTAGGGGATCCTTCCTTCTATTCCCCAAATTTTCCAACTTTCTATACTGCCTCAGGGTAATACACGTTTAAAGTGACAAATTGGGGTATCAAAACTGCCACATTCTGGGATTTACTGTCCTATTCAAGCATTTAAAAAGTCCTCAGCAGTATATATTCCTACATGCTGTTTCTCTTATACATACAAGTAATAGTAGCTGAGGATAAATCATGATATTTTATATTACTTTGAAGTCACAGAACTAGAAAAAGGCAAACCCAACTTTATCTTCATGAGCCCAAGCTGAGCTCGTGACTAGCATTCATTATTACACCCACCGAACAAGGAACAAGGTGCTAGACACATAGCAGTGAGTTTTAACACAGGAGTTACTATTGACTTTTTCTCAATTTCACTGATTTGATTTGACTTATTAAGCAATGAAGAGGATATAAATTGGGAAGTAACTACATGTCTTAGATGTATATTGCTATGATAAATATTTTGACCAAAAAAGACTTGGGGGAAGAAAAGGTTTATTTCATCATACAGTTGTAATCCACCATAAGGGGAAGTCAAAGCGAGAATCCAGGGCAATAACTCAAGACAGGATCCTGGAAGCCAAAGGCCATGGACGAATACTGCTTACTGGCTTAATTGCCATGGTTTGCTTAGCCTGGTTTCTTTACAATCCAGAATCACCTGCCCAGGGCAGCACCACCCACAGTGAGCTGGTCCCTCCCATATTAGTCATTAGTTTAAGAAATTATCCACGGCCTTGCCTAAGCGCCTATCTGATGAAAGTAATTTCTCAACTGAGGTTCCCTCTTCCTAAATTGACCCTAGCTTATATCAAGTTGACACTAACCAGGACACTGCAGGTTGAGCTCTCCTACGTTTTGGCTGTGTCAACTTCCCTCTCTTCCTTTCCCCATCTTCACCTGTCTCCTTACCTCTTCACATTCTTCCTTCTTCTTTTCCCATTCCATAGTTCTGCTCTTCAGCCCAGTGTGGGAAGGGTTTATTAAATTGTGTGTTACTTTACCTGTTCAGCAAGTCTCCATTACACTATAGCAATGTTTTAGATGCTTGCTCAAGTACACTTTTAGAGTTTCTTGCCATATTATCTAATATTTATATTTTAGTTTTTAGTGTCTGTAACATGGTGATCAAGTGCTGTACTACTGAGCTACACCCCCAGTCCTGTGTCATCCATCTTGAGATAATAGTTGTCATATCTTGACAAAGTTAGCTATGTTATACTAAAGAGTCACCATCCTTCATCATTGCCTTGGAAATTGTGGGGTTGGGTCTAGGACACTGGATATGCTAGGTATACATTTTACTACTTATAATAGCTGTAATACCTTTTATTTACTGGGAAATTGGATTCTGATACTAGAAAATTCCAACCAGTTGCTTCTTAAGTCCATCAATATCAGTTTGAAATTTAAGGAATCTCAGCCCCATAACAGTATCTACACTTTGTCTTATAGACAAACTTCACCTTCATCCTTTGGCTGATATGACCAATAGAATTTAAAGAGCTGCACACAGGATCAACCATTATCCAGAAAGGACAATGTTCTTTGCATGAACATTGTATCTTTATTGGTATCCTCCCTTACTGAGGTACCAAGATTTTATGTCTTAATAGTTCCCACCAACACAGTCATTAATATACTATACTAGGCATAAAAGTATACAAAATGTATAAAGTTCACTAAGCATGTGGGGCTTGTTATGTATGTATGTATGTATGTATGTATGTATGTATTCTAATCATGTTTAATAATCTTTATATAGTTCTCTGTTTTGGTAGGAATTTTTTTTTCCTGTGGGCACAAGACTTGGATTTGGTATGCAAATGTCAGGTTTTAAGGTCAATTCTCATGTGAATATTTTTAGCATATTACTTTTTGCTGTTGTTGTTTCTATCAATCTCAATATGTTTTTCCTTCTACAGCTTTAGTTATCTTCATTTCCCCCCTTTGAGTTCTCTCTTCTTTCACAATTCTAGAACCTCCTCAATTCTTCCTCCACTCTTCCATGCTTTACTATTCCTAAGAACCTATGAGCTTTCATTTTATGGATGAGGAAATTAAGATCCAAAGAAGGAAAATAACTTTCTCAGGGCCACACAGAAAGTAAGTATATCTGGGATTTAATTCCAACATACTTGATGCCAAAAAAATGTGTTACCAGCCATGATTTTTATTCTCATATTCTTTTAAACATTTATTCGATGAATATACTATTAATTACTTAATAACATAATATTATGATGACCCCTCAGCCAGTCTAAGAGTTTTGGCATAGTACTTACTCTTATAAACATGGACATGATGGCCTGGTGTTGATTTCAGCTTATGATTATTTTGATCAATTATAGACTTTAGTGTTTCTGATATAATTAAGTTTCTAAAGCTCAAGGGGCCATTTTTGGTGGGAAGTATTTGAATCTTCTCTCAACCCTCCTTATATTTTGCTGCCCTGCATGTCTCCCAGCCCCTGAAAGGGCCTTATTTTATCAATAATTCTTAGGGTTTTGTAATGGCTCCACGTAATACCATTCACTGAGGTGTGTGAAGAATTCCTTTTGTGCATTTGTAACTGATCAAGCCTACCAGTGTCTCTAGCCACATTACTTAATGTAAACCATGCCAAGAACATTTAATTTTATAATAGTTATTCTGTAACTATACATTTTTATAAAATTACCCGAATGGGTAGTAGTCAGATTTGAAAGTGATTCTAAGAATGCAGAGTGGTCATGTTCAGAGAAATAGATGTGATCAACACATTTTAGAAGATTGCATGGTTAGAACATATGAGGCCCAGGACCAATTCTATGATGGGAGATGTCATTCTGTATATGTTTCTCATACTGGTTAATAAATAAAGCACTGTTGGCCAATAGGAAAGGAAGATAGGAGGGACTAGGAGACAAGGAGGAAATAGGAAGTAGGAAGGAGGAGCCAAGATGGAGAGTCTGAAGAAAGCAGTATGCCGCCAGCTCCCCGGTAAGAGAAATACATAGATCAGCAGAAATGGGTTAATAATTAAGGCAGAGCTAGCCGATAAGAAACAAGTAACAGGGCCAACAGCATTGTATCAAATACAGAGTCTCTGTGTATTATTTGGGGCTGGCTTGGTGGCGGAACAAGAGCAGGCGGGGGCTGGCGCAGCAGCAGGACAAGACCAGGCGGCGGGAGGAAAAACAGTACTTCTTACAAATGGCGCCCAACGTGGCTACTAAGAACTTCCACTTAAAATTTAACAAAAGCTTAAAAAAGGGTTTTACAAACAAAAGAACAGAGACAATCAAGGTTTCTAAGAGTAGAGTTATCAGAAGGGAAAGAGCATTAGCTGAGATTAACAGTACCTGCTATATCTTGACAAAGTTAGCTATGCTATAATAGGCAGTCACTATTCATCACAATTGCCTTAATGATTATGGGGGCTGATGATAGGGTATTGGATATGCTAGGTACATATGCTGCCACTGATTCTAACACTCTGTAATTCCCTAGTTGTCTTAGTTGCTTTCCTATTACTTACTATGAAGAGACACCAAAAATAAGATAGCTTATAGAAGAAGGTATGGTGCTAGAACAGTAGTAGGCAAAAGGTTATAGCTAATCCACAGCAGGAGAGAAAGAGAGAGAGAGAGGCAGAGAGAGAGAGAGACAGAGAGAGAGAGAGAATACTAACTGGGGCATTGTGGACTTTTGAAACCTCTAAGTCCACTTCCAGGGACATACCACTTCCAATAAGGCCATACCTCCCAATTTTACCCCTCAAGTTGTACCAACTGAGAACCAAACATTCAAACATATGACCACAGGGGAACCATTTTCACTTAAATCACCACAGTGAACTCTGACTGTGATAACTCACCCCCCCCCCCTCATCTTGAGTCAGGTCATAACTGTATAAATCTGACCTACTTGGAACTCTCTATGTAGACCAGGTTGGTCTTGAACTCATATAGATCCATCTGACTTTGCCTCCTGTTGTGGAACATTATTTTAACTTGGCAAAGTTATATTTGTTTATGTTTTAGACTATTACTTTGTGTAGAGGTGTGTTATGTTTGTTTATGCTGCATTCATTTAATGATGTAAGGATCTGTGTTTAATTATGTAATGATGTGTTTCATTTGTTTCACCTTGCCTGCCTAAAGCACCTGATTGGTCTAATAAAAAGCTGAATGGCCAATAGCTAGACAGGAGAGGGATAGGCAGGGCTTACAGGCAGAGAGAATGAGGATAAGGAGGAAGAGGACATGTCCAGGGCAAGAAGCCAGGCAGCTGCCAGCCAGACACAACAAGCAGTGAAAGCAAGATACCCAGAAGGATGGAAAAGGAAAAAAGCCCTGAGGCAAAGGTAGACAAAAAAGAAACAGGTTAATATAAGTTCAAAGAGCTAGCCAAAAATGAACCCAATCTAGGCCAGGC
Source organism: Phodopus roborovskii (assembly GCF_943737965.1). Lineage (NCBI taxonomy): Eukaryota > Metazoa > Chordata > Mammalia > Rodentia > Cricetidae > Phodopus > Phodopus roborovskii. Next base: position 34,828,494 of record NW_026126433.1, read on the forward strand.
ATTCATAACTAATGACAAGTCTCCATGTCATGATTTGGAAACTGGTTGGTAACCCAAAAGAATAAAGCCTGGTACAGCCTCCCAAGGGTTGGAATTGAGGAAATGTACCACTACACACAGCCACTGTGACTTCTGGAAGCCATGATTTCATTATGATTGCCATCACAAGAAAGGAGGGACTAGCATCCCTGCTGCAAACCTTCCCATGCAAGGTTCATGCAGTCAGCATTGTGGAGAGAGTCTAGTTTAAATGTGAAGGGAGGGGAACGGTGGATCTGGGAGCTATAATGGGAAGGCTGGCCTGGAAGAAGGAAAGTGTTTTGCCTAGAATACGCTGGTGTACCACCAGAAAACCACAAGACTGGTAGAACCTTTCAAAGTGTGGTTCCTGTGAACAAAAGAGGCACAGGGAATGGCTCTGATGCAAACCTTTCTGCTCCTGCTAAAACCTGGAGCTTCTGTGACTCTCTGACTCAGTTCCCTGAGCAGATGCCTTGACCCACACACAAATTCATCACCAAACATTTTCTTGTTCTGCTTGAGATAAAACCTCCCGGTAAATGCAATGCGTTGTTAGTAGGTTTGTTTGTTTTGTTTTGTTTTCTCTCTCTCTATCTTCCCTGTTTCCAGGGGAATTGCCATGTGATTAATCATTCATACTTTTTTTAGAACCCATAGATTTCTGGACATCATTCCCTTTGTCCACTGGCTGATCTTGGTTCTCAGTGCTTATAGGCAAATAGAAAATTCTCAAGTTCTTGCCAGATCACCTGACAGGCATGACTGTTATAGCTTGTATCCAATATTTAAAGCATCATTGATTTCCTGCATTCTAATCATTATCTGTCTCCTAAGTCAGTCTCTTTTTCATAATAATAGACTAAAACAGAAATTATATTCACATCTATGTTACAAATAAAGACCATATCTGAACACAAGAGCAAAATAGTTTGCTCTTGTGAACATTCTTTTTTTTTTTTTTTTTTTTTTTTTTTGGATAGAGTAGCTGCCAGTGGCCATGCAATAAATCACGTTATCATATGCAGATCTAGAACTTGAATGACAATAGCAGGGCACTCAACCATGCCCTGGGAGCTAAGTGATGAAGAAATTGAACTGACTGTGGATAACTGCAAATTAATTGCCTAGAACTGGATGTTTTTCTGCCCCTGGAAAGACAACAAAAAAATTCTAAACAGTTGATCCTATCATAAAATATAAAACAAGTATAATAATTTTTTCGCTTGTCTTCCTGCCTTGTATTTTATGTCTCTCTCTCTCTTTTCTTTGGCTTGATAATTTATCAACATTGCCCATGTGGAATAAAACCCACAACCTTACTCTACTTCCTACTAAATCCACACCAGCATGACTATTATGGTTTGGATTAAGAAATACCCCACAGAGGCCTTATGCTAAAATGTTATTTACTAGATAATGAGCTTTGGGGAAATTACTACACCATGAGGGGTCTGATTTCATCAGTAGAGTATTCCTCTAGTAGGGTAATAATTTGATGGGTTAAGGGAAACATTAAGAGGTGGTAACTAGTTGCAGAGATTGGAGTCTTCAAAGTGTGCCCTTTGGGGGATTACCTCTCTCTTGCTCCCATTCTCCCCTTTCCTCCTGTTTACCTGTCAAGGATGCTCCCCACTGTGACATTCTGCCTTTTAGAACAAATGGAGACAATTAACCATGGCCTGAAACTTTGAAATAGAATAAAAGTTTCCTTCTCTACATTGATTTTTCTCAGACATTTAGTCACAGGGCCAAAAAAACATGACCATGGTGGTTTGCAGGAGAATGTTCCTCACAGGCTTGGGTATTTGAGCACTTAGTCTCCAGTTAGTGGCACTGTGTGTGGTAGTTATGGACATTGCAGGAGATGGAGTTTTGCTGGAGGAGGCAAATTCTTTAAGGAGTGTGCTTTGAGAGTTTTTAGCCTCACTCCACTTTGGTCTGTTTTCTGTGTACCAGTGAGTTCTATGCTTCCTGATTTGGCCACCTACTGCCATGTAGGCTCTCCCTCTGTAATCATCATCCCAAATATACTGTTCATTTCCTTTTATAAGTTACCTCTAACTATAGTGCTTGTCAGAGTAATAGGAAGAGTAAGAATGCATTAATGGCTTTTTAGAGAAAATCTCCTGAGTCTTGATTTGGGTTCTAATATTTTCAGGAATCAAGATACAATTCAAAAAGGAGGCCATGCATCCTTTAAAAAGGCCAGAATTTGTGAGATTATACACATTGAACACACTGAGCAGTGACATAATGGGTGTTTGAGATTCTTTCTCCTCTGCAACTTATATGTGAAGTAGAGACTTTGCAAATACATTATCCTCCAGTGTATTTAGTGATTTGCCATTTTAAAGGAGTGCTATCTTTATACTCTGCTGACATCAACATTTGAAAATAAAGCCTTTTCCCTCTCTCTCCTCCACTTCTGGCTTAGTTTTCCTACCAAAACCTACTTCAAAGAATTCATAGGAAGAATGTTTCAAAAATACATTTCCATCTGTTATTTTAATAATACATGCTTTGGGACTCTCTTTATGAACCATTTTCTTTTCTTTTCTCCCATTTATACATGTAAATATTTGACTCTAAAGCCCTGAGGGGTAGTCAGCCAATCGGTTCACTGAATTGTGAACATTCTTAACCCTATAATTTTGTCTGTAGCAGGCACCTCCTGCTGTGAAACTAACTGCAGAGGGATTAGAGCAATATAATCCTCAGATTGTTCCATCTCAAGTTTACTCTGAAGTGGAGAGAAGGAAGTAGTCTTAATTTTGATAAAATAAACTTTGTTTTGTAGCTTTATTATTTTTCTTTCTCCTTTCAACACTTCAGAATCTGATAATTTGAAGTCACTCTCCTTGGCTTAGGCACCACTGAGGCACACTACATTCTTAAAGTTATTTTTTAAGATAGCCTACATAATTTGGTCCTGTCATTCCAAAATGGAAAATCTGAGCTTTTTTCTGCTTTCATAAGGTAGAATCAAGCCATGTACTGACCCTTATGTAATAAATATTCAAAGGATTCTTTCCTAATGGCTGGCACAATAAATGGATAGCCATTGACATGCCACCTAAATGCATTGACAATGCTAAGTCATTTGCAAAATTCAATAATTATGTGTTACTTTTCTCCCTATTGGGATCCTAAACATAGCTTTATTTCAGTGGTTATGAAAATGATCATATTTAAGATTATAGCATGAATTTCATGGGAACTTTAATATAAAGTAAAACATGTTTCCTAGGAACAAATAGATTTTTGTGGATGTAATCTAATATATCTTGAATCAAGCCCAAAGATGTCTTTTGCTACGCATGAATGATAAAGTAAAAATTCCACTAATAAAATTTTATGTCTGGGTGGGTGAGTAAAAAGCTTTACAAGAAGAAAAATATTTTCCTGTTTCTTCTTATATTAAAAGTTATAGGTATTCACTTAAAACTAAGCCTCATTATTAGACTATAAATAAGAAAGTCTTTTTGGAGGGACAATAGGGTAGAATGTTTGCAAAGCTTTAAAATGTATAGTTTTGCCCAAGAAAGTATCCTTTTAGAAGTCTACTCAGAAAGTACAACTTGAAAAGCCAGCTACATTTATAAAAATAATTTTAATTGCATTTTAGAACTATAAAGCAAACTATACATTGAGAGCTCAGGATCCTCAGAAAAAGTGAGCCTGGCTTTTAATGCTGTGTATCCAATTAAGAAGTTTTCATCTAAGTCAGCCAAGAAATTAAGAAACAGCCCCGTTTCTCTGTAGTCAAAAGTTGATAGGCACTGTAGTCAAAAGTTGATAGTGGTGTCTTTGCATGTATAAAGGAGTTGGGGAATCAACCAGGCTTCTAGTCAAGAACCCTCAGGACTATAGTGAGCAGAATTAGTCTTTACAAATGTTTAAACAAATTATCAGGTCAAGTTAGTCTATGGTTATTTTTATTTACTTTTTATATAATTTTTAAAATTTAAATTTGAAACAAACTTGTTTTATTTATCAATCCCAGGTCCTGCACCCTCCGTCCTCCCATATTCCCTCCACCAACCCCTATCCCATCCCTTTTCTGCTGCCCAGAGAGGGTGAGGCATTCCATAGGGAATCTTCAAAGTCTGTCATATCATTTGGAGCAGGGCTCAAGCCCTCCCCCATGTGTCTAGGCTAAGGGAGTATCCCTCTATGTGGAATTGGCTTCCAAAGTTCATTCGTATACTAAGGATAAATAGTGCTTCATTATAAGAAGCCCCATAGACTTCCCAGCCCTCCCAACTAACTCCACATTCAGAGAATCTGGATCGGTCCTATGCTGGTTTCCCAGCTATCAGACTGGAGTCCATGAGTTCCCCCTTGTTCAGATCAACAGTTTCTATGGGTTTCTCCAGCCTGTTCTTGACCCCTTTGCTCATTACTCCTCCCTGTCTGCAACTGGGTTCCAAGAGTTCTGCTCAGTGTTTAGCTGTTGGTGTCTGCTTCTGCTTCCATCAGCTACTAGATCAGGTTCTAGGATGGCATATAAGGTAGTCATCAATCTCAATATCACGGAAGGCCATTTAAGGTAGCCTCTCCACTATTACTCAGATTGTTAGTTGGGTTCATCGTTGTAGATTTCTGGACACTTCCCTAGTGCCAGATTTTTCTTAACACCTATAATGGCTCCCTCTATTATGGTATCTCTTTTCTTGCTCTCCTCTATTCTTTCCCTGACTCAATCTTCCTGCTCCATCATGCCCACCTCTTCCCTCCCCCCTCCCCAACTTCCTCTCTCCTCACCCCATGCTCCCAATTTGCTTGGGAAATCTTGTCCCTTTCCCCTTCTCCAGGGAACCATGTATGTCACTCTGAGGGTACTCTTTGTTTCCTAGCTTTTCTGGTGGTGTTAATTGTAGGCTGGTAATCCTTTGCTATATGTCTAAAAACATACATGAATTAGAACATACAATGTTTGTCTCTTTGTACCTGGGTTACCTCACTCAGGATGGTTTCTTCTAGTTCCATCAAATTGCCTTCTAATTTCAAGATTCCATTGGGCTTTTTTTTTGTTTGTTTGTTTGTTTTGTTTTTTGTTTTTGTTTCTTCCTGCTGAGTAGTACTTCATTGTGTAAATGTACCACATTTTTTCCATCTATTCTTCAGTTGAGGGGCATCTAGGTTGCTTCCAGGTTCTGGCTATTACAAATAATGCTGCTATGAACATAGCTGAACAGATGTCTTTGTTGTATGAATATGCATCTTTTGGGTATATGACTGAAAGTAGAATTGCTGGATCTTGTGTTAGACTGATTCCCATTTTCCTGATGAGCTGCCATACTGATTTCCAAAGTGGCTGTACAGGTTTGCACTCCCACCAACAGTGGAGGAGTGTACCCCTTTCTCCACATCCTCTTCAGCATAAACTGTCATTGGTGTTTTTGATTTTAGCCACACTGACAGGAGTAAGATGGTATCTCAGAGTTGTTTTGATTTGCATTTCCCTGATGACTAAGGATGCTGAGCACTTTCTTAAGTGTCTTTCAGCCATTTTAGATTCCTCTATTGAGAATTCCACTTTTTAATTGGATTATTTGGTGTTTTGGTAACTAGCTTCTTGAGTTATGTTTATATTTTGGAAATCAGCCCTCTGTCGATGTGGGGTTGGTGAATATCTTTTCCCATTCTGTTGGCTGCTGTTTTGTCTTGTTTTTACGTCTTTTGCCTTACAAAAACTTTTCAATTTCAGGAGGTCCCATTTGTTAATTGTCAATCTCAGTACTGTGCTAATAGTATTATGTTCAGGAAGTGTCTCCTATGCCAATTCGTTGAAGATGTTTTTTTTTTTTCATTGTATAATTTTAGTTTCTTTGTCAAAAATCAGGTGTATATAGGTGTTTGGGTTAATATCAGGGTTTTCAATTTGATTCCATTGGTCTTCCTGTCTATTTTCTGTGCCAATACCAAGCTGTTTTCAGGACTATAGCTCTACAGTAGAGCTTGAAGTCAGGGATGGTGATGCCTCCTGAAGTTCCTTTATTGTACAGGGCTGTTTTGGCTATCCTGGGTCATTTGTTTTTCCGTATAAAGTTGAGTATTTTCCTTTCAAGGTCAGTGAAAAATTGTGTTGGGATATTAATGGGGATTGCATTGAATCCTACCTATGTAAGAGCATGGGAGATCTTTCCATTTTCTGGTATCTTTTTTTATTTCTTTCTTTAAAGACTCAAAGTTCTTATTATATAGGTCTTTTACTTGTTTGGTTAGTGTTGCCCCAAGATATTTTATGTTGTTTGTGGCTATTATAAAAGGTGATGTTTCTCTGATTTCTTCCTCAGCCCCTTTATCATCAATCTTGTATCCTGCCACTTTGCTGAAGATGTTTATCAGCTGTAGGAGTTCCCTGGTAGAGTATTTCATGTCACTTATATAAACTATCATATCATCTGTAAATACTGACAGTTTGACAAGGGACAGTAGCACATAGGTAAAATGAGGGTGGAAGGGAAATACTGAAGATGGAAAAGTTCAAACAGAGGGTGTGCAAATGTGGGGGAGACAAGAGTACTGAAGTAGGGAGAGTTCATCAGTATAAAAGGATATAAAAAACCTACACAAAAAGCTATTCTTTGGTTACCCAATTCAAGAACATAAAGAGAATGTGAAGGAAGATATTCTATAGGGCTAGAAAATGCCTGTCACAGAGGTAATGGGTAGCTAAACATAAAACCCCAATGATACCTCCATAGGAGATTTTTGTCAGGAAGGTCCCAGAGTTCCCTCTGAACTACATACTCTTGGCATTCCTCTTGGTTTCTCCTAAAAGGTAGTTGATAAGGCCCTATTGCTAAAGATACAACACATCTTCAACGAAAGATACAGAGAAACCAAACTGGGACTGAGCCAGAGCATTCCAATTTCTTGCTAGCTTTCATAGTGCTAAAAGGCTGCTGTGGGAGTATAGGCATCTAAAGTTTTGCCTAGATACGTTCTATGAATGAAAACAACAACCTGCAGGCTATATATACCTGTTGGTACAATAGTGGCAAGGTTGTTATGAGGGTAACCAATCATTTCACTGGTTGAATTTGAGGTTCATTTCACAAGAGACAATCCATATCTAGTACTATAAATCTGACTAAAATCCCATGACTGAGGAAGTCTTAGGCTCCCTGGGAGTTGAAGAACTATTATCTATCGCTGCTTAGCTAGATTGACATAGCATCAAAGTATCTTCTAAATATCTGTACTTATACCATGGACAAAGGCTACCCTCAGCCTTGATCAGATGAGCTTCCTTGTTCAGTGCATAGAAGTGATTGCAGAAATCTGTGGCTATAGAAGATAATGAAAATGAAGAGTGGTTGAGGGCTTAACCCAAAATAAGACATTGATACAATCCTCTAAAAGCTAAGGGAATTTTGCTGAAGATGGGACTGAAACAGGATAAAGATAGGAAGGTAGGGAAGGTCTGAGAAATACAATCTTCTCAATATGACACAGTTATGCCAATCATATACTCACAGCAGCTGCACCTATTGGCACTGAGCTCATGCAACAGTCAGCTATGGATAGGGAAGGGGCTCATGGGATCCTACCACTTACATCTGAACTATCAGCAACTAACAGATTGTAACAGAGGGGATACACAGTGCCTAGATATGTATAAACACAAGAGCACTCCATACTCTACTGCATAGTTAGTTTTAAATCCATGGCCACATAGATGAGCCTACTGTGGGGCACAAAACCAAACAAAAAGTCATGAATGTGGGAAAGATCTTAGAAAGAAGGTAAATGGCAGAGGTGGGATGGAGAAAAAGATGTGGTAGGCAGCGTAGCCAGAATAAATTATTTACATGCATATAAAAATTGTCATAAAGACTTATTAATAAAGATGAGTCAATAATAAATGGATAAATATAAAACACATATACAACTAACTGTGCATCACTTATGAAACACACTTCAAATGTACAAAATATTGCTAGTTAAGAGATAGAATGATGCCTACTATTTGGCAACAAGCTAAACAAAGTTGGACTATTAAAGCATCACCAAGAGGATTGTGTGGTGGGAAGAGTTACAATAGTTTCAGGAGATATACCATATGTAGTGATCATAATCACAGAGCCCATACCTTTCAGTTTTAGTCAGCGTAAAGCAACATTCGCTGAGGGTCAAGCATAGAATATTTGTGAAGAATTTTTTTCCTCAAATAGAATTTGTCTTGAAAAATATCATGCTACTTCTTCTAAATACAGAATGAACACTTCAAAGCTACCCTATTAGAATTTCCATGTTTTCTGTGAAATCCACCCACTGGTGCCCAATGCCTTACCAAAGCAAGTAGTTAAGAAGATGATCTCCAGTGTGCTTGCATATCTCACATCCCACAGATTGAATTACATGTTTGGCAAGTATGCATTGTTTTTGTTCTTTAAAACAGGTGTATACCCAATAACTACCTATTCCTTTACATGGTTTAGGTAAGTAATACATGTGTTGACAGTCTGTCCTTACAATAGATACTGGACCCAGTTAAATGATATTAATTTTAGTTCTAAATGTTGGAAATTTCAACCAATGATGGGTTGGATGCATGACCTTTTGGGTCTTTGGTATGAAAGCACAACATCACAGGAGCAGGTGCTGAAGTAACATTGCTCACGGTTTGGTATGGGAGAAAAGGAGAGAAACAACCCCTTTTCCGGCCCCACATCAGTGACTTAGAGACTTCCCAACAGGCCTTATCTTGTGTAGATTCTATAACCTCCCAGTAATGACTATCCAGGGACCAAGACTTTAGCACATGGACACTTGGGGTCATTCTAAGTTCAAACCAAGCATCATGGGAAGTGGTAGAAGATCTACTACAGAAATCACTACTTCCTGTATTACTTTACGTATTTGAGGACTGCTCAAACTTTGTTATGAAATTCTAAAAAGGTTTTAAGAGTTGAATTCAGCCCCATGACTGTAAGATTCTACATGTGAGTTGATTCACAATATATTTATATTCTATCTCCATCTGAAAGAAATGAGAAGTAAAAATCATAGGTAACATTCCATGTGGTTTGTGGGTGTGGGGAATAAGAGACAAAATTTGATACTGTATCTGTGGCTATGAGTTGAATTCAAAAGCCAAGCCATGTTTTCCCTAAAAAGAAAATATAAAGTATCTCTAGCCATCATCATTGCTGTAGTGGAACCTAACAACAAATCCTGTCTTAGGGTAAGATTTGTTTCTTTGATCTGGCGATCTAGATTTCATGTTCCAAGGCTAGAAGTCCCCATCATTAGGGGCTACTTTGCCATGCAGAGCTCAGCACTTTCAGAAAAGACCACTGTAGAAGGCATTGGAAGGGTGTCATAGAGCCCTCATCTAGTAGCTGATGGAAACAGAAGCAGACACCCACAGCTGAATTGGAGCTGAACTGGAATCCAGATGTAGAGAGGGAGGAGTGTTAAGAAAATGGGAACAAGACCAGGCTACAGAAACCCACAGAGAAAGCTGACTTGAACAAAGGGAGCTAATGGGCCCCCCAGACTGATAGCTGGGAAACCAGTATTGGACCAACTCAGACCCCCTGAACATGGGTCTCACGTAGAAGGCCTGGGCAGTCTAAGGGACCTCTGATAGTGGAACCAGGATGTATCCCTGGTGCACAAAGGGACTTTGGGAGCACATTCCCCATGGAATGATATTCCCTTAACCTAGAGGCAGGAGGGAGGGCCTAGTCACTACTCCAAATGACTTGACAGATTTTGTTGATCCCTCTTGGAAGGCATCACCCTCCTTGTGGAGTTGGTGGGGGGGATGGGATGGGAGGGTGGTGGTGGAAGGAATGGGAGGGAGGGAGGGAGGGAGGGAGAGGGAACTGGGTTTGATTTGTAAAAATAAGAAAAAGTAATAAGAAAAAAGAAAAATAAATATACAAGTTTATAATCTATTTAACATCAACAAAAAGGCTTTGGAAGGATGATGTCAAAGAGGTAAGTGATCCTACTCACTGCCTGGGTGTGAATGTCTCACTTGAGCTCTTGTAGAAAACACTTGGGAAAGCTGTGAGGTTTCAGAAGCTCAGTGTTAGGCTAGATGTCTTGAGATTTTGAATGTTGTTCACCTTATTTATACCTATTGTCATCCTTTGGTCTGGGTTGGGTGTGGTGGCACATGCATGCTATCCCAGCTTTGGGAGGCTGAGATGTAGAAGGTAGTCTGGGCTACATAGGAATGACCCTGTCTTAGAACATAGAAGGGTGTGGGAAAGCTTTAATGTAAGAACAACTGGGGGGGGGGGTTGACCTTTTGTTTTCTGTAGCTGATAATATGATATGAGATGTTTAGATCATTCTCAATCTGAAATTAAACTGAGTGTTTGCAATTAGGTAGCAGTTAGGGTGACTGCTCCTCCTTTATTTCCTTCCCAAGCAAATTATATCAAAGGTAAGTTTTCCATATTAGCATAAATTAAATTCTTCAGGGTTGTGGATACAACTCAGTGATAGATTTGCATGGTGGCAAATACAGGGCCATGGGTTCCATCTGTAACACACAGATGAAATTGCTGATGCTTCCAGAACTGGAGCTCTTATACATAATTGATAGAGAATCAGAAGAGTGGGAGAGTAATTTGATCAACAATGTCAAATTTTAATTTTTATAAATTTAGATTAAGGTACTACAATAGTGGAGAAAAAGGTATCCCTCAAGGTAGTTATTATCTTTTTATGTAATGAGACAATAAATAATAATGGCATTAATTTAGTGTGGAATATTTATGATATAATGGATTATGAAAAATTTTATCATAATTTTTATTTATTTATGTCTTAATCTTTGTATGTATGGTGACTGAGTGAGTGTGTGTGTTCACACATGGGCATGAGCCACAGTGTATATGTGGAGGTCAGAGGACATCGTCAACTTTTTTCCCTTGCCTTCCACCTTGTTTGAGATAGGATCTCTTTGTTTGCTGCACCTTACACCAGACTAGCTGTCCAACCATCTTCTGAAAATTCCTTACTCTCCATCTCTCATCTCCCTGTAGGAGCTTGAGATTACAGGAACACACACTACTTCTTTCAGAATTTATATGGATTCTTAGGATTGAAAGTAAGGTTGTCAATTTTTACACAACAAGCACTTTCCTCGTTGATTCATCTCCCCAGCTCCGATTACATTTTAAAAGTCATTATACTTATTAGCAGTCATACAAAAATGGAATGAGAAATGACAATTGCATTGGTGTAGGCTTTGTTGTAATTTAAATTAAAATAATTTTTAAACTGACACACACATATCTTCATAAAAAAGTCATGAATATATGAAGAATAGGCATAACATAAAGGCGATATACAACAAACCTCCTCTGGCCAGCCTCTGTGGGTAACTACACTCAGTGAGAAAAACTGAGAGTATTTCCTTTGAAATTGAGAAAGACAGTAATGCCCACTCTTATTTATTATAGTGCTTCAAGTCTTAAGTAGGACAACAAGGCAAGAGAAAAATATAAACAAGATTAAACTCGGGGACGAAGACATTAAAATATTCCTATTTGCAGATGACACAGCTTTATACTTTAACAACCCCCAACTGATACCAATGGAAAACTTTTAGATTTGATAAACACCTTCAGGTGCTGTAGGACTTAACATCAAAATACAAAAATTAGAATCTTTTACATAAACCGATATTGAACGTACTGAGAAAAATATTAGGAAAATATCCTATTCAGGATAGTTTTTAAATATCTATAAATAAACCTGACCAAGTAGGATGAAAAACTTCTACTAGGAAAACTAAATCACACACAAAAAAAGAAAGAAATGAAGGAGATACTAGATTATGGAAAGAATGTCCATGTTCCTGGACTGGGAAGAATGGATGTTGTGAAAATGACCATACCACCCAAAGTAATCTACATATTCAATGGATTTCTCATCAAATACATTCTTACAGATTACTACTACTACTATTACTACTACTACTATTATCCGTTTGTTGTGTAATGACATACCAGGGCTTCTTGCTTATGTGTAATTGGGACACTTAAGTTTAAAAATAAAATATCCTTGTTGGAAAAAATTAAAAAAAGGTCTGGAGAGGTTGCTTAGGGGTAAGAACATATACTGCTCTCACAAAAGATATGATTATGTTTATGAGCACCCACATTGGGCAGCTCACAATCATCTGTATCTCTAGCTCCAGAAGAATCATCACCCTCCTCTGGCCCCTCGGGGCAACTTTATCCATATGCCTATGCCACAACATCGACACACATGCATACTCATGATTAAAAATAAAATCTTTAAAAAAATAACGTTCTTGGCAAACATAGCATATAGGAAGGTTCTGGTAGTAGATGCTGGGATATGGCTACATAAGTAATTTCCTTAGTAATTGAAAATGTTGCTGGCTGAAAGTCTTTACCTATCAGTCAAATGTTTCTTGGAATTACCTCACCCTGTATTACGTACTGCTACCATTCAACTAGATAAGGTCCATTATTTCTACCAGGATAAAAACATGCTAGGCAATGAGAAGCTCTTCAAGTTCCAGTCTTTGTCAACTTCTATATCCCTTAGTATTTAACAGCAGTAAGTTATAGCATCAAGAGGCAGAAGTAATAGGCAGTGTACCCTTATGTCACAGCTCTGGTGTAGGCCTCAGGTAGCAGGTTCATACCTCTTGCATAGGCATGGAAAGCTAGGGTGCCTTAGCTCTTGACAGTAGCTTGTCTTGCAGCTTCCACCAGAGCCCAGATGCTGGATTTCATTAGCTTTTGGCAGAGACTAGACTTAGAATTCCCATGCTATAGACAGAAAACAACTTGCAAGAGTCAGTTTCCCCTTCCTAACACGTAGGTCTTATGAAATGAACTCAAGTAATACTGAGCTATCTGTTTTGCCTTTTACCAGTGCTTAGTCTAGGATATCTATCTTCTCTGCTTCTCTCCTCTGTTTTAGCCTTGGCTTAGCTCAAATTCTTTAGCTGGCAAACAGCCAACTGTCTTTCTACTTGGTTTTGTATTTTCTCAGTTCAGACTATGTCACTGAAAGCAGGCAAGGAAAGACTAAGGAGGGAAGCCTTTTTATTAAGCCCAATGTTATACCAAAGGAGTTACTAAGGAAGGCGTCCCTTTGCCAATTCACTACATTAGCCAAACATCCCATTTATTCTGCCAGAGAAAGTGTTTGCACCAATCACAGTAGACCTTTCTTTCAAATAAAGAACTGTTTTTGCACCAGTAACAGTAGACTTTTCATACAAATAAGGGGTTGTTTCTGCACCAATCACAGCATTTTCTCTTTTGCACTAGCTGTACCCTCTCTCTGATAGACTACCAGAGGATGTGTGCCTCCTGCTGATAGGTGGATATGCGCAAGGTCATCTAGAGTTCATTGAGGTTTGTGATAACAAAAAGCCTGACACAAACTTTTCAAAACAACCCTGGCTCATGCTGCTCTTCCATGAGCCAGAGTAAGCAGCTGCAGTCATTGTGTAGTCTCCTCAAGGCATTCCTGGAACAATCCCTGGAGCATTCCCAAAACCCAGTGTTAACAGAATAGTCCAGCTGGGTATTCACAGTCCTTTGCTCAAGGCAGCCACTAGTATTTTCAGGAAACTGAGTATAGGAAGTAATGCTTACAATAAGGTGTTATTATTGACCCTGGTACTAGTGTGACAAGCTTTAACAGTGCTTTATAATATTAACACCTTGCCAGTAAAGGTGGGTCCCTTCATCTATCTCAACAATGCTCTCTACCAAGGCAGGCTTTTTCCAGAGACTGAAGACTATAAAGGTCTTGTGCCCAGCTCCATCATGAAAAACTCTGATAGGACAATTCAATTTGAGAATTCCCACTTAGTTCTTAATATTTGTCTCTTTCGGTGACAGCACCTAATCTTACAAAAAAAAAAAAAAAAAAAAAAAAAAAAAAAAAAAAAGAAAGAAAGAAAAGAAAAAAAGAATAAGCTAATGCTTGTTATGACAGAATGAATAAATAAATCACTATCTTTGTGCAATGGAGCATTAGGTAGCAATGGCAAATTACAGTTATTTGCAACATCATGGAGGAATCTCAATATGATGCAGAATGAAAGTAGCAAGACATGAAATAATATATGCTTAATAGCGATGAGAATTTTAAGACAGGCAAAATTACACTTTGTTCTATGTGGGAATGAGATGTTTGCTACTCAGAATGATAAAACTTTTGTCATTTTAATGAAACCATTGGATTTAAAGCTTGGGTAGAGTTTTAAACGATACTCACAGGGCTGGAGAAATGGCTGTTCAGTTAAGAGTGTATACTGTTCTTCAGGAGGACCTGAGTTTAAGTCCCAGCATCTATGTCACACAGCTCATAACTGCCTGTAACTCTGGACCTAGGCAATTCAACATCTCCTCCCTTCTTGGTCACCTGCATGTACATGTGCACACACACACACATACACACACACAAACACACACACACCTAAAATAAAAAAAAACATTTAAAAGCATATATATGCATATTGAGAATGTATTGTACGGTTTTTCATTATCTTTTTATTTTTTATTTTATTTATTTATTTTTCTTTAATCATCACTAGTAGAAAGCAGATCTTAGAACAATATTAAGATACAATAACCATGCTTAAAATTAATTCTATCAAGAGCCACAAACAAAAGAATGAAAAGAGAATCCACAAAATAAACAAAGATCTTTGCAACATATATTCTTTCTAGTGGTTCATAATTAGAATAAATAAAAAGCACACCCAAACTAATAAGACAAAGTAGACAACTTAATTATAATTTACAGAAAATTTGACGAAGAATATCAAAGAGAAGATTCAATGGCTAAGAAAAATATCAGAAGTTGCTCAACGTTGCTCAGTTACTTCTTCAAAAGAACTCAAATAGAACTTTCAGATGATCTTATTACCCAGCTTAAAGAATAAACTGAAAGGTTGTTAAAGGAATAGAAGTCTACTCAGAGTTAATAGAAGTAAATAAAAACAATAAATTTAGAAAATTGCTTAATACCATACATTAAAGATGAATATGTCTTTCCTGTGACCTAGTAATTTAGAACATACCATAAAGCCCCACAATTATATACCTTTGATGGCCACAAGTTATGTATAAGAAAGTCTATAGTAGAATTAATTATCATAACAGAAAGAAAATAATCAAAACATCCATTATAGTAGGTAAACAAAATGTGTTCTATGTGTCTAGAACTCTAAGTGTATAGCACACTAAATAGTAATGAAAATAATCACACCTATAGTGACATACTGGGAAGTTTCTCAGTGTAGCCCTGGCTGTTCTAGAACTCACTCTGTAGACTAAGCTGGCCTAGAACTCAGAGAGCCTCCTATGTCTGCATTCTAAGTGCTGGACTTAAAGGCATGCACTACTGTGATCAGCCTCCTTAGTGCTCTTGACCTGGCCTGAGTGTCAGTTCTGAATGAATTCCAACACCTTCAAGGTAACAAAGTGTATTTCTTTTTGTAACCATCATGCCAACTTCTGTTAACAAAATTAACACACCTTCCTCAGTAGACTTGACTTCTAGGAGTATCCTGGAGACTTACTTGGCTTTTGGAGTCTTAGGAAACATTTTGGCTTTCAAATGAAGATGGTGTCCAAAAAGTAAGAAGTCCAATATCCCCAGCAGGACTCATTTAGACAGAGGATGGCGTGAGTGAGCCTGCTTCTTTCCTTGAACATTTGCATTCTCCATTCCTACTGATTCTGCACATCTCCAGTTTGAGACCTGTTTCCCATCATTCAACAGCACATGCCACACTGTTAGTGAACTATGAGGGCTATTTTTTTCCTTGGAATATTAACCTTTCTATTTTTCCTCCCATGTCAAAACTATTTTTCCCTAGCTGCAAGATTAAAAGGTGGATATTCCAAATCTATACAACCAGAGTATCCCATCTCATTAGTTACAGTGACTGAATCAAATATTGGCCCACAACCTAAGAAATGTCCATCATAATTCTACCTCAAAACTAATATATTCCCTTAGATTCCCAAGGCAGGAGGATATGAACTTGAGTCTGGTAGCAGGCATGTGGAGAAAATGTGCTTGCAGAATGAAGTTAGTTGGGGACACTTGTCAGATGCACACAGAAGAAATTTTGTGCAATTGTATCTTACGATAAAAGACTCCATAGCTCTGATTTTTGTATCTCTCCTTTCAACTTGAACAATACTATTCAAGTATTTGTGAATGAAAATTTGTAGGTGAAGAACTCACTTGTACAATCCAGGTCTAGATTATCTCTGTACCTAGAAAAAGAAGAAATATAGGTGAATAAATAACATGATCAAGAAAAATAGGAAGGACAATACATACCAATTGATTCTAAAATGGTGAGACCTACTTCAACATCTCATTTAGTAACCTTTATTTGTGTGGTCTCTTGGCAATTGTAATCCAGGCATACCATATAGGAATTTTCTAGAAAATGTACCCCTCAAAATTCAATATGCTCAGTGATATGAGGAAGATAATCATGATGTGTGCTATATTTTAAGTAAAATACTAGAAGGAGAAATTTAATTGTTTTAAAAGTAGTCTCAAAACTCAAGCTATTTAGAGGGATAAAATTATCTATAAAACTTTACCATGCATGACATATATTATTGTTAAATAAAATTGATAATAAAGACATTATTTTTTTTCAATGGGTTGTGGAAATGAAAGACATTTGGAACTTTGTGGTGTCATAAAGTACTATTGGTCTTGATCTGTGCAGAAAGAGAATGGACAGGTTTTCAGAAAGTAGAAATGTTGAACAATGTCTGGTAAGAGCATAGATGTGTGTAGCTTGTAATGAAGCCTGTGACATTTCTCATAGCCCATTGTCCTCTGGAACCTGTTTGTCTTTTTACAAACTGTCCATCTCAATGGAACTTCCTTGATGGATTTTGATCTGAAGGAGAGAATGGAGTTAGCCAACCCATCTGGAGATCTCCTTAACACATGGTCCCCTAAAAGCATTTGCAGTTCCTATTTCTGTGGCATCCATGGACTTCCCTCTGATCCTTCATCAAAGTAAGAGGCCATCTGCTCTGCGCTGTTGGCTCTGTGAATGAAATCAAGGCATGTGCTCCATGGCTCCACTCCAGCCTCCTCGTCTTCACAGTTGTTTTGCCCCTTTGAACAGCCCATGGGGCATAACTGATGTCTCACCTTACCGCAAGGTGCTCGATCTCTTTCCTCCCAGTCCCACTTCACTTTGGAAAACATACCTGCACCTCATGGTGTAAAGGCGTCATTTCAGAACCATTCATATGCAACAAACCACTTGTCATTCAGCTGCCTTTGGCAAGAATCCATGTACCGATGAATGGTTTTTAATGGAAATCTAACATTTCAGCCAATTTTATTATATGAAGAAAGACACATTTCAATTTATGTAACCCAAATACTTTGAAATGCATCATTACCCCTTGCTAACCAACTTATACTATATCCTGAAGAAATGTGATATTGCTTCATATCACAGGAGAGGGTTGGAAGCTAGAATGAACCTTGAAACCACAGTATAAAATGAATGAAAGTAGTATTAACAAATAGGAATGGGATAACAGAACAAGACTTGTAATAAACTTAAAGAAATGCCCCCCCCTGTGTGTGTGTGTGTGTGTGTGTGTGTGTGTGTGAGAGAGAGAGAGAGAGAAAGAGAGAGAGAGAGAGAGCACGGATGTGTGTGTATATGTGTGTGTACAACATGTAACTCAAAATGCTTTTCATACCTAAACCAGAGGATCAGAAAGACCTGTAGCATGAGGTAATTTTATTTTATTTTTGCATTTGATGCAGTGAAAAAAAAAGCAGTATACCAAGATTTAATGTGTTGTAGATAGTTCAAGACTGGGCAACTGTTTAATATCCCCAATTTTTACCTGAATAATTTATAATTAGTAATAATATATTAACTACTCAAAGAGTTTTTACTAGGTATAAATACTGAGCATGATGCCTACCTAGTTGGTATAGGTCTTGTGTGTACTAGACACTCAATAGATATCTCTTGTTTGTATAATGAATTAATAAAATACTTGGCTCCTTACATAGTTGATATAATATGGTAACTTTTATGCTGTGAGGGAAAAATGTATTCACCATAATTTCTGGTGATTGCTGCATAGCTCATTGCTTAACATAAGATGAAAAGTTTATGAAAATAAAATCTGGGTATGGAAATGCCCTTACACACAGATAACTACCACATTACCACCAGTGATGCTCTGACAAGCTAGAGTCATTGACTTTCAGAATTTTAAACAAAATGTAAGTTCCTGAAAGAAATTAGAAATGAAATACAATTTAATCAAGCATCATTTTTAGACAAGGAAAAGGTAACAAAATTGAAAGAGGTAAATAATTTTTAAATAGCTTTACTGAGGTTATGATTGACACCCACTAGACACATATATTTCAATGTATAATCTGACAGGTTTTGACATGTGTGTACAAGTGCGTGCATTAGTGTGCATGCATGAGTGTGTGTGTGTGTGTGTGTGTGTGTGTAATAATAGAGTAGTTTATATTTTTTAAAACTTTGTTTTCAATAGAATCATGAAACATGTGCTCCCCCTATTTGTCATTTCTCAGTGAGAGAAGATGCATGCTTACTATTTTTAGATATATGTATATCATCATTCTTATATTCTGAATGTGTGTTTCTTGTGTGGCTAGAACAGGCTATCTGTCCACCTCTTGATGGGCTTCATTAGTTGGTGGGTTCTAGGTTGTTTTCTGGTTTGAGCTGTACTGAACAAAGCTGCTGAGGAAGCTTGTATACATCTCTTAATGGGGCTATGCTTTCGTTTTGGTGGAGGAATAGAATGCCCAGCCGATGTGCTAGGTGGATGCCTAATTCTTTCAGAAGCAGCTGATTCTAAGATTCTTGCCCCAGTGTGCATTCTACCATCGGCGTCACTTATTCTGCATCCTCACCAGCCATCCATGTTCAGATGGTGGACATAATGAGGTTGTTTTTTGCTTGCACTTCTTTAATGATCAATTAATACTCTGTGCCTTTTTTGTAGGTATTTAGAAAATGGGAGTGTTTTGTGAAATGTTACTCAACTCTCTTTTCAATTTTTTTTTGGTTGTATATTTTTTCCTTATACGAGTTTAAGTATTCTGCATAGATTCTGAATGTAAGCAACACATGAGATTTGTGACTTTCAAATACTTTTCCCAGGCTGTGGTCTGTCTTTTCATGATCTTAGAGGCACATTTCAAAGAACAGAAATATTTCATTCTAATGGAATACAATTTATCGTCTTTTTGAGTTCTGCATTATAAATCATGCCTTTAATATTCTAATAAATCTTTACTTCAACAAAGGTCACGATCTGTCCATTTTTTTTTCCTACAAAAAGTTAAATGGTTTTGGAGCTATGATTCTCTTTGAATTTAAGCATATGGTACAACTTGTGGATGGGAGCCACTCTTGGTGTTGGGATACCCCAGGGTGACAGCATGAGTGTTTCAACATTATAACTTCTCTGTAGAAAATCAGTTATCTACCTGTGTGGACATACAGTTTTTTTTTTTTTTTTTTTGCACTAGATTCTAAAATTATACATAAGTTGAGAGGGATTCTCAGTCCTTCAATTTTCTAGAAAGCTGTGCAGAATTGATATTTTTCAAATGTTTTAGGATACACCATATCAGCAACTTACAGAAAACACACCAATTACTCAAATGACACAAGTTATCCAAATTCATCCAAATGTAGATAAGATGAACAGCCCTAGAATCCATTAGATACAAAGATATCAAATTTATAATTAAAAATCTTCACTAAGATTTCTTGGTAGAAATATATCTATTTCTCTCCTTTGGAGTTAATAAGGTTTCATTTACTTATATTTTGGAGCTATAGGTTTACAATTTCATCAGTTTTTCAAATGACCATCATTTAATCAAGTACTGATTTTTGTGACCTTCTATTTTTAGGTGAACCTATATTTTGTTGACTGAAGTAACTCCACATTCACTTTAAAAATTCTTCTGCTTGTTTTCTCCGTGTGTGTTTTGCCTTGAATAGTTTCTATTTTTCTGTTATCAAGTTTGCTTATCTTCCCTCCTGCAAGGTCCTATCTGCTATTAATATCATTCAACTTTTTTTTTTTAATCTTAGGTGCTTTTGTTTTCATCACTAGAAATTTGGTTTGGTCTTAAAAATTCTCTTTTATGTTTCTACATAACTTCTTGAACATATGGAGTACAGTTATAGTAACTGTTTTTATATCCTTGTCTGCTAATTCAAACATCTGTGTCAGTTCTGGGTTGATTTCAATAGATTGCCTTTCTCTCCTTATTATGGACTTCATTTCCCTGCTTGCTGCATGCTCTGTAATTTTTGATTGGGTGCCAGGCACTGTGAATTTGACTTTTTTGGGGCACTGGATGTTTTTATATTCCTATAAATATTCTAGAGCTTTCTTCTGCGATGCAGTTAAGTTACCCAGAAACAGTTTGATCTTTTTGAATATCACTTTTGAAAAATGTCTTACATGGAAGAAGAATATTATTTGACCAGGTATTAATTATTTTACATGTCTACACTACCGAGGAAAGACCCTGCTGAGGAGTCCTCCTGTGTTCATTGGAAAGTGTGACACTTTCCAGTAGTGGTAAGAGCCTGTTTGACCTGATGAGTGCTCCAGGTACAATCACCACAACTAAATATCTCAGGTAACTCCTTCCCATGCTTTGACAGTTTATTTACATGTGTGCACTGCTCACAGTACTCTGCTGAATTCTCATAGGGACTTTTTGGAAGTCCTTTAACTTCTTTCTCTCTATAGCTGTGTATTCTTTAGTTCGTTGTCTTGTGAATCTAACTTAACATTCAGTACTATTTCTGTAACATAAACTCTCCTGGATTTTATTTGTATTTCTTCTCTGTTTGTTATGATCCGTTGTCTTACCAGACATATGTGACTGAAGAGATGGCCTAATGGTTAAGGGTTTATACAACTTTTACAGAGGATCCCAGTTTGGTTCCAAGTGCCCACAGCAACCTATAATGCCAGCTCCAGGATCTCTGCATTTTCGCCCTCTGCTGGCACCAGCAGTCACGTGCACACTCCCTCCCAGAGTATCTATCTGTACAGATCTGAAAACCCTGCTAGCTGTTCTTCATGAAATGTTAATAAAGCTATGTAATTGAGGCCAGATAATAGATATATCTCTAGTCTCCTTAATTTAGTACCTTATTTCTTCCTTCACAATCTTTTGCCTACATTAAGGGAAATACCTATTTAGAAAAGCCTGGTACAGCTTTTGTCTAGATCCATACATGTAGGGAGATACTCACTTTGTCCGCATCTGTGGCACTGTCCACGCTCATTGGGGGGGGGTGTGGATACAGGAGCGTAGTGACATGGGGGAACTATGTCTGAGGAGGAGTCCAGGACCACTCTCTTGCTTACAGCACGTGGACAGGAGAACATCCGGAGCCATTCTTGGGACCAGAAACCTGCTGGTATTCATCTGTCTATGTTGTAATAAACATCTATTCAGCCTATTTGTTCCTCCTGATCCTTACTAAACCACAATACATACATACCTCCAAATCTTCCCTGTACATCCTGGCCATTTTCAAGACTATGGCCCTAGGAATAAGACCTTCAGTGGATAGACTAGACCCAATGGGTTCTCTTCTGTGACTGTTTGGCTATCTTTTCTTTCTTTTCCCCCAATGAAACAGACACAATCAAGTTTTGGTGATTTTCTTATTGCTTTCTGTCTTGGCACATCCTTTTAGATATTTAGACAATTGATTGACAGGTTGGCTTCTCTCTAAATATATCCTTTAAAGGCAAAACCTCTATCCTTGCTAGATATAAAAGAATAAAAACTGGACACATTGTCCTCACTTTTATACACCTTGTAATTGTACTTAGGTTTGCTTAATTAATTAATTAAATTAGTGTTAGGGATTAAGCCCAGGACCTTATTATGCATTTTAGGCAAATATTTTTTATATATATAATTTTTTTATTTAATTTTATATAACAAAGTCCAATTAAATGAAAACAAACATTTATACACAATATTTGGGAATTTGGGCGTTGTTCTTTCCAAACTACTTCCTGCTGGTAAAGGGGCGCTGTCATGGGGGATTCTAAGAAGATTCAGATATCCTAGCTGTAGTCTGTAGGGCTGTTTTGTCCAGCTGTTTGGAATGTAGGATCAGCTTGTACTCTGTTTCAGGCAGTCTGGTGTGATCAAACCACATTTGTCTGGAAGGAATCCACATCTTTTCATTTTCTGTGGAAACAAAAATAGAAATCCTTTTCCCCAGTAACTTATTCTTCAACTTAAATTTTGGAGTCAAAGCGTTTTTTTTTTTTTTTTTTTTAATTTATTATTTTACATGTCAATCCCAGTTCCCTCTCCCTCCCTCCCTCCCTCCCTCCCCTCCAGCCCTCTCTCCCTCCTTCCCTCCCTTTTACCCTCTCTGCCCTCTCACATGCACTCTAAACACCCTCCCCTCCCAACCCCCCACCACAATACCATATGTAGGGGAATGCCATCCAGTTGGGGTCATGTAGATCTGACAGGTCCTGTGAAGTAGGGACTAGGGCTTCTCTCCTATCTCTAGAATAAGCCAGTTATCCCTCCATGGGGGATATGTTTGCAAAGTCCTTCTGTGCATCAGGGATACATCCTGGCTCCACTGTCTGAGGTCTCTTAGACTGCTCAGACCTTCTGGCCTGGACCCATATTCAGGGGAGTCCGAGTCAGTCCCCTGCTGGCTTCCCAGCTATCAGTCTAGTGGCCCTTAGCTCCTCCTTGTTCAGGTAAGCTGTCTCTATGTGCTTCTACCACATGGTCTTGTCCTCTCCATCTGCTTCTGGGTTCTAGTTCGACTCAGTGTTTATGTATGGGTGTTTGCTCCTATTTTCAACAGGCATTAGTTGAGGACTCCATGGAGAAGTTAGTTGTTGATCTCACTCTCCAGGAAGGGCATTTATGATAGCCTTTCCACAGAAGCTGAGATTGTTAGTTGGGAGCAGTCTTGTAGTTCCCTCGACCTTTCTTTGTGTTCAACTTTATCTTCAAACCAATATTGGCTCCCTCTTTTATGTTCTCTCTCTCTGTCTCTGTCTCTGTCTCTGTCTCTCTCTCTCTCTCTTTCCTATTTTCCATTCCTAACCAGGCTCAATCCTCCTGGTCGCACATGCCTTCCTCTCCTCCCCCTCATTTTCTCCTACTTCTCTCTCCATTCGCTGTCCTCCCCCACTTTACCTGAGCCCTGGGGGGACTTGTCCATTCCAAGTTCTGTGAGGGACTTTATATGAATCTCTTAGAATACAACTTGTATCCTATTTCCTCTGGTGATGTGAATTATAGGCTGGTGATCATTTGATCTAGTTCCAAAATTTAGGCAAATATTTTGTCATTATGTTACTTCTCCCACCTTCTTCTACTCTCATTGTTTGAAAACAAAACTAAGCTTCACTGTGTAGGCCAGAGTGCCCTTGAATCTCAATGAATCCTCATGTCTCTGCCTCCTGATTGCTAATAGTACAAGCATCCACCACTATGCCATCTTCACAGACATGATTCTTAAAATACCTGCCCTTGCCATGTCAACAGTTTTATGATGGAAAAAGACAATGCGTGAGGAATAAAGAGAAATAGTTGTCAGTCCCAAGTACACTGTGAAAGAGAATTACAGAATCCAGTTAGATGATTGCAGGAAAAAAATCAAGGCACCTTCCATTGGGGCTTTCCTGAGAATTATATTATTACTGCATCATGTTTGCTGTAGTCTAAAATATGAACAATTATTTTGATTCAATTTCTTCAGTTCTTATCCATTGATACTGTTCTTAGCCAAATAGCTTCATCATGAAGTCACATGTTTATTTTTATTTTAGTAATTTTAGTCACTATTTTTAAGATGCTACTTTGAAAATATGACATTCAGTTTTCCAATTGTCACTGTAACAAAGACCACAAACCACCACCACCCCTTATAGTTCTGTGGGCCAGATCTTTAACGTCTCCTTTGATTGGGCTAAAGTAAAGGTGACAGTGATTCTTTCTTGGAGGTGATGGGGGTGAATGCTTTTGTTTCCCCTCTTTTAGAGGTTGTCTAAGCTTATCTTTGAGTTCAGAGCTACAATCAGCATCCTCAAAGTCAGCAGTACTATAGCCTTGAACCATTCTCTGTGCTCATTTTCATCTTTTTTTTTTTTTTTTTTTTTTTTTTGTGACATCACCTGTTTCTGGCTCTCCTGCTTCCTTCCACTCCTACACAGTCACCTTGATTACACTGGGCTCACTTGAGCAACTCAGAATAATTTCCCATCCCAATTTATTTAAGCTGCCATACACACATGTTTGCTTTAATGTAAAATCTAACGTTCTCTGGTCCCGGGGACTAGGATGTAGGTATCGTGAAGCTTTAGATTTATGCTACCAGATGTGCTATTTGGAGGTATACTCGAGGGTGTACTAGCTTCATATATGTTTTTGTAGAACCTTAGCCTTTTCACCACATGTCCCATTCTCTGGTCTCTTCCTAAGTGCTCCACAGAATCAAGCCCAACCGTTCCACAAGCAACAGAATAGCATCTATTTTCCATGCTATAGGGTGAAGAATCCCTTATGTCTCAATAGGTTTTATAAATAACCACTCCACTTACTCAAATTCTCTGGAGACATTTCTGGATTAGGGAATAGTTGCTTACTACATATTGATCTACTACTTTTTTCTCCTATCTTCCTCTTATTTTCCTTCCCCTAACATGCTTCAATTTTCTGGGCAAATAATTACCATTCTCTTAGCAAGCACATTTAACTACTCTTCCCATCCATTATTTCACCATACTTAACATTGATTTCAGTTAGAAAGTTTAACACACTTCTACCTTCCCCCATTGGATGGAATAAAGGCATAGAAAAACACACAGGCATGGATAATTGGCCTCATTCTATATTTTCTGATTATTCATTGACTGGTTTCATTATTCACTGAGAAAAAATAAAGATGCCATCTGGAGTGAGCACTGTAAGTGTATATAGCTGTAAAAAATGCTAGAGATTTAACTGCCTATCAAATTGCTTTCAATGTACAGGGTCTGCTGGTGCTCCTTCTCTTTTTTTGTTGGTTCTCCTATCATCCTAACTTTAAGTGTTGGTGGTCTCTGCATTCTTACTCATTGCATCTTTGATTTCTTTCCAATTATAATTGGTTTTATATAACACAACTGTATTTAAATTCTGTGTATGCTAATGACTCACAAATTAATACATCTAACTATAGTTATTCTTAACACTCAAATCAGTATTCTCCATTGTTTGTATCTTTACCTGGATCTCTACTGGCCATCTCAAACTAAAGCTGTTGAAAACAAGACTCGCTTCCATAGTCCTGGAAAATGCTATGCAGCCTTCTGGAGGAGAAAATGCATAGGTTTTCTTAACCAGATAATGGTCTTTGAACCTATAATACCAACCATCCAGGAACAGGTGCCAGCTGGTGCAACAGTGTAGCTTTTATGGGGGTCACCAGATGCTCTCTGCTTGGATCCTACATTACAGGAGTATATTGATGCTTGGTACTGTAAACCCAGACAAAAACCCATAACGTGGAGGTTATAGATCCTAGGCTAGAACTAACTACTGTTGTTTAGTTAAATTGACATGGCACCAATTTGCCTTCTAAATATTTATGTTTATGCCTATTGACAATTGATACTCTCAACCATTAATCAGAAAGGCTACTCTTTGTAGGAAACAAAGGGGAGTGCAGAGAATTATAGCTTTGGAAGAGGCTGAAAACAAGAGATAGTTGAGAGCTCAGCCCTAACCAGGACATATATGCCACCTCCCACAAGGTCCAGAGAATATTACAGAGTAGAGCGGAAAGAGCATAGGAGATGGAAGATATAGATACAGAATGTGTTACGTTATTGTCACAGCTGCTACAATCATAATCTCATAGGAGCCATGGTTCCTTCACTAGACCTGTACAAGACTGAGTCTGTCATCAGTCAGTCATGGACTTGGAACCCTACCTGCTGGACTATTGCTTATTGCTGGATTCTGGGGGAGGGACAATCACTGTCTTCAGTTGCACATCCACAAGAAAAGCCACCAGTTTCCTATGGATAGTTCCAAATCCATGGTCTCACAGACAGCCTTGGTTAAACTCAATGGGTCCCAAAACAAAACAAGCAAATATGAATGTGGGGAAAAGCCTGTAAGAAGTAGGGAGAAGAAGTCACCACACCCTCAGAAAAAGTGACCAAGGAGAGGCTGGAGAGATGGAAGCTCAGGGAAAATAGTTATTTTTTTCTATTTTAATGGTCACCGATATTGGTACCAACTTCCAAGACCTAAATGGTTAACAGAATTTGTGGGCTCAAAATTAAAGACTGCATTTAGAGAAAGAAACGGAGCCTGAAAATAATATGTTGCCACTTAAGGATGCGTACATATAGAAGCAGAGGCACATATATTTGTATGTTGTGTATATATAGAAATATGTATTCATAAACATAATTATGTGAACTGGAGGCTTATTTTCATTTCTCAGCTGACTCAGTTGATAAATGGAAGCTTTGACTAAGACTTCATCTCTGGTGGTAAACAAAATAGACTCAGCAGAAGTGGACTGACACATTCCAAATAGCTTTATTTTTATAAGGGATTTCTTTCAACCCTAAAATAGATTCATGCTTTGCTTGTATTACAGCTATGTTTGGACACAGATCTAATCCCTATGCTTTATGACAAGTAAACATTTTCTCCCATCATAACCATGTTATGTATAAGAATGAGTAGTGCACATTATTGGCAGATGGGACACATGCTGAACATAATAATTGCCCTAACCAGCCTCCTTGCTTCTTTCCTGTCATCCTCTCCATCAGTCTTGGTATTTAGGTATTTAGATATTTCTATAATTACTCTTATTAGCAGTGGCTTCTTTTTCTTTCTTTTTCTTTTCCTTTCTTACTTTTTTTAGTATTCCAAGATAAATTTTAAGATTTTTATTTATTTTTTATTTGTGTGCATGTATGTATTATATCTGCATCTCTGTGCAGTGCCCACAGAGGCCAGAAGAGGGCGCTGGATCCCTTGGACCTGAAGTTACTGGTAGTTGTGAGCAGTCTGAGTAAGGACTGGGAATCCAACTCAGGTCCTCTGCAAGAACAGGAAGTACTCTTAATGCTGTGCCATCTCTCCAGCTCCTCAGAGATACATTCTAGAAGGCAAAATAGAATGGCATAAAGCACTTTCTTAGGGTTTAGGTCAGGACATTTTGTTTTGTTTTGTTTCCCCCTTCTTATACTATTTAAACAGTGCTGTTTGGCATTTTTTTTTTTTTTTAATGCACATACCTTACAGATGCTATTTTTTGGGGAAAATAAGTTTTTCAAAGGATTGTAAGTTCAACCCTAAGGAGGTCGCGCACTATCTCTCCCACCTCTGCTTTAAGGATGGATTTGGAGGTTTATATAAATTTCCAAAGTCTTTCCCCTGAAAATTATTTTTTTAGTTAGAGTCAGCTATTTTTTTTTCAGCCAAAGAACTCTTACTTATATGTGGACACATGCAGCTCACTTCTCATTTAACATCTATTGTGGATCCCCAAGAAGTCAGAGGATTTGGGCTGGACTTATGAGGACTCCCATGATCCTTAATTGCCACCATGCTTTGGCACCACTCTTATTGGAAGAGTTGCAGTTTTGATGAAAGTTATCTAGCTATATACCAAATGGTTTTCCTACACTGGCCCTCATCTTCAAGCCATTTGGGTCCCCACAAACTACCACTGAGTCCTTCATATTTATCGTCCTATAGAACACAAATTTTACTTCTCCTTGCCATCAAAAAAATAGATATCTTCACGCATGTCTTTACCACCGTGGTAGTTTGAATGTAATTGGCCACCATACATTCAGAGAGTCACAATATTATTTAGTGTGACTTTGCTGGAGTAGATATGATCTTGTTGGAGGAAGTGTTGTCACTGTGAGGGCGGGTTTTGGGGTTTCCTATGCTCAGGGTACTGCACAGTGAGTCAGCTAACTTCCTGTTGCCTTCAAGAAGTAGGACTCTCAGCTCCAGCACCACATCTGCCTACATGCTGCCATGCTTTCTCATTATGATAATAAAGGACTGAACCTCTGAAACTGTAAGCAAGCCACCCCAAGTAAATGTTTTATTTATGAGTTGCCATAGTCATAACGTCTGTTCACAGCAACAAAAACCCAAACTAAGAAAACCACCAAACCATAATTCATCAAGGCATAGCCTTGCTTATTTTAATATTTCTAGTGCCTCATGTGGTCCCTCATACTTAAAACCATGTTCTGTGGACCAAAGTAGATATATGAAGATCACAAAATGGTTAAAGTATATATTACAATTTCTTTGGGTTTTATTCAGAAATAGCCTATGTTTGAGTCATTTTTTTTAAAATTGAACTTCTATTCTAAAAGTTGCCTTTAAAACAATTAGAATGCAATCAATTATTACTCTCTAATGGCTATGAAGACTGTCTTAGCTTCTTAGGCTGGAGTATTATCAACATATTCTTGGTTGAACAGCTATGAACAGGCAATAACATTAATATTTCCTTTTTAGACATATTAATTAATGTATACTTGTGTGTGTGTGTGTGTACACATGCATGTTTTGGACCATATGTGGAGGTAAGATAAGAATTCATGGGAATCAGTTTTGCTTTTCTACTGCAGGAATCAAAACTGTATATTATACAGTAGAAACTCAATGAGGTTATTGTGTTTATTGTACTTAGAAGGTTGCTATAAATAATAATCATTTGATACACAATAGCATATGAAATTATAAGTTTGCCAAGAATAAGGCAGAATTAGTTCCTTATCCAGTATAGCTTTGTTTTGTTTCGTTTTACTCCCAGAACTCAAAAACATTCTCCAATCAGTCACATTTTTTTTTCTTTTTTATACAATCTCCACTGGCCACCCTATTTAATATCACAGCCCTCACCCTATTTAGTACTCTCTTCTATTTCTTCCTCGCTTTATTTATTCAAAACACTTATGACTTTATGAAAGACAAACAACAAAAATCCACATTCTTTTCCATTCTAACAGGGACATTACTTACTTTTATTCATGACATGGCTTGTGGGCAGACATTCCTTGACACATTGTGTGTGTGCAATAAATATTTGGGTTTTTTTAAATTTAATTTATTGTTTTACATGTCGATCCCAGTTCTCTCTCCATCCTTCCCTCCCTCCTTCCCTCCCTTTTGCCCTCTCTGCCCTCTCATATGCACCCTAACCACCCTCCCCTCCCATCCACCCACCCCAATTCCATATCTAGGGGAATTCCATCCAGTTGGGGTCATGTAGATCTGACAGGTCACGTGAAGTAGGGACTAGGGCTTCTCTCCTATCTCTAGGTTAAAGCAGTTATCCCTCCATGGGGGATGTGTTCGCAAGGTCCTTTTGTGCACAAGGGATACATCCTGGCTCCACTGTCTAAGGTCCCTTAGACTACTCTGTCCTTCTGGCTGAGACCCGTATTCAGAGGGGCCTTAGTCAGTCCCATGCTGGCTTCCCAGCTATCAGTCTGGTGGCCAGTTAGCTCCTCCTTGTTCAGGTAAGCTGTCTCTATGTGTTTCTGCCGCCTGCTCTTGTCCTCTCCATCTGCATCTGGGTTCTAGTTCAACTCAGTGTTTATGTATGCGTGTTTGCTCCTGTTTCCATCAGGTATTAGATGTGGGCTCCTTGGGTAAGTTAGTTGTTGATCTCACTATCCGGGAAGGGCATTTATGGTAGCATTTCCACGGAAGCTGAAATTGTTAGTTGGTGGCAGTCTTGTAGTTCTCTAGACCTTTCTTCAAACCAATATTGGTTCCTTCTTTTATGTACTCTCCCTCCCTCTCTCTCTCTCCCCCCTGTCTTCTATTCCTAACCAGGCTCAATCTTCCTAGTCGCACATTTTCCTTTCCTCCCCCTTGTTTTCTCTCTCCATTCTCCCCTACTTCTCTCTCCATTCGCTGCCCCCCCCACTTCCCCTGTGCTCTGGGGGACTTGTCCCTTCCCCCTTCTGTGAGGGACTTTATATGAATCTCTTAGAATACACCTTGTATCCTAGTTCCTCTGGTGGTGTGAATTATAGGCTGTGATCCTTTTCTCTAGGTCTAAAATCCATATATGAGTGAGTACATACCATGTTCCTCTTTTTGTGACTGGGTTGCCTCATTCAGGATGGTTTCTTCAAGTGCCATCCACTTGTCTGCGAATTTTACCATTATTTTTTTTTCTGCAGAGTAGTATTCCATTGTGTAGATGTGCCACATCTTCATTATCCACTCTTCAATTGAGGGGCATCTAGGTTGCTTCCAGGTTCTTGCTATTACAAATAGTGCTGCTATGAACATAGTTGAACAGATGTCTTTGTTGCATGGATGTGGATCATTTGGGTTTATGCCTAAGAGGGGGATTGCTGGGTCCTGTGGTAATCTAATTCCCATTTTCCTGAGGAACCGCCATACTGATATCCAAAATGGATGTATGAATTCACACTCCCACCAGCAGTGGAGGAGTGTTCCCCTTTCTCCACATCCTCTCCAGCATGAGTCATCATTGGTGTTTCTAATTTTAGCCATTCTGGCAGGAGTAAGATGGTATCTCAATGTTGTTTTGATTTGCATTTCCTTGATAGCTAAGGATGTGAAGCACTTTCTTAAGTGTCTTCCAGCCTTTTTGATTTCCTCTATTGAGAATTCTTTCTTCAGTTCTGTACCCCATTTTTTAATAGGGTTATTTGGTGTTTTGTTGACTAGTTTCTTGAGTTCTTTGTATATTTTGGAGATCAGCCCTTTGTCGGATATAGGATTGGTGAAAATCTTTTCCTAGTCTGTGGGTTGCTGTTTGGTCTTGTCCACTGTATCCTTTGCCTTACAGAAGCTTTTAAGTTTAAAGAGGTCCCATTAATGATTGTTGCTCTCAGTGTCTGTGCCCCTGGAGTAATGTTCAGGAAGCAGTCTCCTATACCAGTTTGTTCAAGGGTACCTCCTACTTTCTCTTCTAAGAGGTTCAATGTGGCTGGATTGATGTTGAGGTCTTTGATCCATTTGGACTTGAGTTTTGTGCATGACGACAGACATGGGTCTATCTGCAGTCTTCTACACACCATCATCCAATTGTGCCAGCATCATTTGTTGAAGATGCTGTCCTCGCCCCATTGTATAATTTCAGCAGTTTTGTCAAAAATCAGGTGTTCATAGGTGTGTGGGTTAATGTCAGGATTTTCAATTCGATTCCATTGGTCTACCTGTCTATTTTTTGTGCCAATACCAAGCTGTTTTCAGAACTATAGCTCTGTAGTAGAACTTAAAGTCAGGAATGGTGATTCCTCCTGTAGTTCTTTTATTGTATAGGGTTGTTTTGGCTATCCTGGGTCTTTTGTTTTTCCATATAAAGTTGATTATTATCCTTTCAAGGTCAGTGAAGAATTGTGGTGGGATTTTAATGGGGATTGCATTGAATCTGTAGATTGCTTTTGGCAAGATTGCCATTTTTACTATGTTTATCCTACTTATCCAAGAGCATGGGAGATCTTTCCATTTTCTGGTATCTTCTTTAATTTCTTTCTTTAGAGCCACAAAGTTCTTATTATATAGGTCTTTTACTTGTTTGGTAAGCATTACACCAAGATACTTTATGTTGCTTGTGGCTATTGTAAAGGGTGATGTTTCTCTTATTTCTTTCTCTGTCTCTTTGTCGTCTGAAAAAAGTAGGGCTACTGATTTTTTTGTGTTTATCTTGTATCCTGCTAGTTTGCTGAAGGTGTTTATCAGCTATAGGAGTTCCCTGTTAGACTTTATTGGGTCACTTATTTAAAGTATCATATCATCTGCAAATAGAGACAGTTTGCCTTCTTCCTTTCCAATTTGGATCCCCTTGATCTCCTTTTGTTGTCTTTCACTTTAGCTAGAACTTCCAGTACGATATTGAAGAGATATGGAGAGAGAAGGCAGCCTTGTTTTGTTCCTGATTTTAGAGGAATTGGCTTAAGTTTCTCTCCATTCAGTTTGATGTTGGCAGTTGGTTTGCTGTATATTGCTGTTATTATATTTAGGTATGTTTCTGTTATCCCTGATATCTCCAAGACCTTTATCAGGAAAGGGTGTTGAATTTTGTTGAAGGCTTTTTCAGCATCTAGGGAGATAATCATATGGTTTTTCTTTTTCAGTTTGTTTATATGGTGGATCACGTTGACAGATTTTCGTATGTTAAACCATCCCTGCAATCCAGGGATGAAGCCTACTTGGTCATGGTGGATGATTTCTCTGAT
This sequence comes from Phodopus roborovskii, assembly GCF_943737965.1. Classification (NCBI taxonomy): domain Eukaryota; kingdom Metazoa; phylum Chordata; class Mammalia; order Rodentia; family Cricetidae; genus Phodopus; species Phodopus roborovskii. The sequence continues at coordinate 34,860,836 of NW_026126433.1, forward strand.
GTATTCTTGAATGTCTGGTAGAATTCTGCACTGAATTCATTTGGCACTAGACTTTTTTTGGTTGGAAGGCTTTAGATGGCTGCCTCTATTTCATTGTGGATTATAGGTCTATTTAAGTTGTTTGTCTGTTCTTGATTTTATTTTGGTAAGTGATAGTTATCCAGAAATTTTTCCATTTCCTTTGACTTTTAAAGGTTTGTGCAATACAGATTTTCAAAGTATGAACCTGAAAATTGTCTGGATTTCCTCTGTGTCCGTTGATATGTTCCCTTTTTCGTTTCTGATTTTGTTAATTTGCATGTTCTCTCTCTGCTTTTTCGTTAGTTTGGATAAAAGTTTGTCTCTCTTGTTGATTTTCTCAAACAACCAACTCTTCATTGCATTGATTTTTTTGTATTGTTTTCCTGGTTTCTATTTTGTTGATTTCAGCTCACAAGTTGATTATTTCCTGGCATCTACTCCTACTGGGTGAGTTCACTTCTCTCTGTTCTAAGGCTTTCAGTTGTGCTGTTAATTCTTTTATGTGACTATCTTCTGTTTTCTTTATATGGGCCCTTAGTGCAATGAACTTCCCTCGTAGCACTGCTTTCAAGGTGTCCCATAAGTTCGGGTATGTTGTATTCTCATTCTCGTTGAATATTAGAAAGTCCTCAATTTCTTTCTTTCTTTCTTCTTTGACCCAGGTGTGGTGCAGTTGCACATTGATCAGTTTCCATGAGTTTGCAGGTTTTCTGCTATTTGTGTTGTTGTTGAATTCCAATTTTAAAGCATGGTGGTCCGATAAGATACAGGGGACTATTCCTATTCTCTTGTATCTGTTGAGGTTTGTTATGTCTCCTAGTATGTGGTCGATTTTAGAGAAGGTTCCATGTGGAGCAGAGAAGAAGGTATATTCTTTTGTCTTTGGATGGAATGTTCTATAGATGTCTGTTAGCCCCAGTTGAGACATAACTTCTGTTAATTCTTTTGTTTCTTTGTTGAGTTTCTGATTTGTGGTCCTGTCTAGTGTTGAGAGTGGTGTATTGAAGTCTCCCATTATAAGTGTGTGAGGTTTTATATGAGCTTTGAGTTTTAGTAGTGTTTCTTTTACGAATGTGGGTACCTTTGTATTAGCGGCATAGATGTTCAGAACTGAGACTTTGTGTTGATGGATTTCTCCTGCGATGAATACAAAATGACCGTCTTCATCTCTTTTGATTAATTTTGGTTTGAAGTGAAACTTGTTAGATATTAGGATAGCCACGCCTTCTTGCTTCTTGGTTCCATTTGATTGGAAAATCTTTTCCCAACCCTTTACCCTGAGGTAATGTCTATCTTTGAAGCTTAGATGTGTTTCTTGTATGCAGCAGAAGGATGGATTCTGACTTCGTATCCATTCTGTTAGCCTGTGTCTTTTTATAGGTGACTTAAGACCATTAATGTTGAGGGTGAGTAAGAACCATTGATTGTTGATGCTTGCTTGTTTTAGGTTTGTTGTTTGCAGTGGTATTGTGAATATATTTATTCTCCTTTACCCTTGGTTTCTGGTTTCTGTTGCCTACATTTTTGTGGGCATAGTTACCTTCCTTGGGTTGGAGTTTTCCTTCCGATACTTTCTGTAGGGCTGGATTTGTAGATAAGTATTGGGAAAATCTGATTTTGTCATTAAATATCCTGTTTTCTCCATCTATAGTGATTGAGAGTTTTGCTGGATATAGTAGCCTAGGCTGGCATCCGTGTTCTCTTAATACTTGTAGAACATCTATCCAGGACCTTCTGGCCTTGAGGGTTTCCATGGAGAAGTCAGGTGTAATGACAGGTCTGCCTTTATATGTTACCTGTCCTTTTTCCTTCGCTGCTCTTAATTTTCTTTATTCTGTATGATAGGTGTTTTGATTATTATATGTCGAGGGGTCTTTTTTCTTTGGTCCAGCCTATTTGGGGTTCGGTATGCTTCTTGTACTTTCATGGGCATGTCCTTCTTCATATTTGGAAAGTTTTCCTCAATGATTTTGTTGAATATGTTTTCGGCACCTTTGAGCTGGGCTTCCTCACCTTCCTCTATGCCTATTATTCTTAGGATTGGCCTTTTCATGGTGTCCCACATTTCCTGGATGTGTTGTGTTAAGTATTTGTTGGATTTATGATTTTCTTTGGTCAATGAATCTATTTCTTCTAGTTTATCTTCTGTACCTGTGATTCTCTCTTCCATCTCTTGAATTCTGTTGATTATGCTTGCATCTGTAGTTCCTGATTTTTTGCCCAGTTTTTCTATTTCAAGCATTCCTTTGGCTTGTGTTGCCTTTATTTTCTCTATTTCAGTTTTCAAGTCTTAAACCGTTTCCTTCACCTGCTTAATTGTTTTTTTTTTTTTTCTTGGCTTTCTGTACTTTCTTTGCTTTCCTTAAGGAATTTGTTCATTTCTTCCACTTTTTTGTTTGTTTTTTCCCTCCATTTCTTTAAAGGATTTTCTCACATCTTCTTTGAGGGCCTCTATCATTTTTATGATGGTAATTTTTAAGTCGTTCCCTTCTGCTTCCTCTGCTTTGTTTTATCCGTTCTAGTTGGGGTAGATTCCCTAGATTCTGGTGGTGTCATGCTTGTCTTTCTGTTGTTAAGTGTTTTCTTGTATTGCTGTCTTCCCATAGCTTCTTCCAGTAGTTGTTGGTGGGGTTTCCCCCTCTCTCTATGGTAGTTCCCCGGTGGGCTTATGTGTGTCTGAGGTTCAATATCTGTAGCTCTGGGTGTTCCAAGGTCTATAGGAGGTCTCTCTGCAGACAGGGACCAAGGGATGGGGTCAGGGATGAGGATACAGTAGAAGATGCCTGCAGAAACTCAGAGTGGGGCCACAGAGATAGGCAGGTCTCTGCGAGGGGCCCGGGACTCCAGCAGAAGACTGGAGGTGGGGGTCAGAGACCAAGCAGGTGGAAATTACAGGGATAGGCAGGTATCCTTTGTTCAGAGTTGCTCTGAGAAGTCCCCGAAGTAGGGTGGACTGTTGGCTCCTCCCTCTGTCCCATTGCTCATCCAGAGCAGCGGGACAGTAGGTAGGGTAGGGCACAGGGTAGGGGGGGGCAGGCTCATGATGGGGATGGGTGGGGGCGTATCAGAGCTCCACGGGTGCTTTCGATGGGGATAGGACTGCAGTAAATATTTGTTAATGGCTATATGAAGAGTGCCATTTGATTTTTATTTCTAACCAGTTTATCTGAGCACAAGAGCAAGAAGTTGAATTTTAGTTCTAAAAGAAAATTCTTCAGCAGAGGAGGATAAGAATGAGAATCAATGTGCACACTGCATGATGTTTTAATATGCATGCTGTCCGTGCTTGTTTAGCATGTTTGTATTTGGAGGCTCTTACAGATTAGGGCCCCCACTGGATTGAATGAATGCTGCAGGAGTTGTCTGAGTTCTAGGCTTCAATCTCATTTTGCCTCATCTAGAATTGAGGTCTTCTCACTCTTTGAGTTGCTTGAGGAAGTGATTCCTAGTCGAGGCTCAGTCTCTCATCATGCACAGTGCATTTCCTTTTCCCATGGTCTTTCCTCTCTGTACCAGTGTGAAGACTCTCCCAGGGATCCAGATCCACCTTTGTCAGAATGGAGCCTGCAGTTCACTCCTGTTTATGATGTGTCACAATGGAAGTGGGAGACATAAAGTTTGCAGCTATTATGTAATCAAAACCATTTGTGTATTCCCAAAGCAGGAGGAGGCAAGATGGGAAGGAGGAAAAGAAAAAGAAAAAAAAATCCCAGAATTGGAAGTAGGGCATGTGCGGTGAGCAGGAAGTTGAGGCTCATCCAGCTGTCACATTAAAAAAAAAGAAAGAAAAAGAAAAATGCTTTATGAATTCTATCATTATTATATGTTCTGCATGTCCATTTCCCACATTATTTGCCAATATATATTGGTTTTCAAATGCTAGTATTTTTAAAAGCAATATAAATATTTGCTTTTAAGATAAAGATTGTTTCATTTTTGAAGGCCATAAAACCAAAAATTCATGTGGTAAAAAGTTAAAAAAAAAAAAAAGTTATCTTCACCCTCACCTTCAAGCGTTCTTTACTGAAACCAAAGAGGCTTTTGTAGCCATTTACTCTGAAAAAATAAATAAATAAAAGCATTTTCTAGGTGAAGGGCATTTCCTGCCAGTGCTGAGTTCTTCCCATGGATATATTTTGGGAATAAAGTATCCAGTGTCCAGCATTGCTCAAGAGGTAGACAGGACTTCAAAGCCTCAGGCTGGCACCCTTCTTGGTTGCCAGTGCATGAATTCTGGAGAGAACACGTCCTTTTTTGGCAAATTGGGTGATGGAAAAAGGGGGAAGTAAAAGTCATTGTGAGTGTTTTTCTCCTGTAGCTTCTCTGTCTGAACAGGAAAATGACAGAATGGAGTCCCTGCATTCGGGATCAGCAATGTAGGGTGCTGGAACTATGACATACCAATGGAAGCAAAGACCCAACTCTACTTTGCAGATTGTTAAATTAGTGTGTGTACACTGTGTCTTTCCTAGGACACATGTCTCTTCAGCTCTGAGCCCAGCTTCACACTTGCTTACTTAGATAGTTCTTGAACACGAGCCACACATGTAGATATGCTGATCGTAATTTAGTCATTTTTCCTCTTTGGTTGTCTAGCAACAACCCTCTAGTGTCCTTTAAGACCTCTGAGGATAGTTCTACTGGATCTGAAGGGGAAATGTACACCCCACTCCTCAATCTATTTTTTTCATATCTTGAGAACATGATTCATATGCTATATGTCCACATAAACATAAAATGTGATCCCTTGTGAATACAAATGCTTGTGGTGGATTCTTATAAGGTAGCAAACTTCTGATGTAGTTTTTTCAGAGGAAAGCGTCCCCAAATTCCTGTTGATGATGTCTGTATTCCTGGAACTAGGATTTGATGGTTTTTGTTTTTGTTTTTTGTTTTTTTCTTTTTCCTCATTCATCCCACCCCAGTCACTCTTTAGCTATTTCTGCCTTGGTGCCCTAGCCAAAAACTTTTTCCTTCAATCGCAATTGCTTCCCAAAAAGTTTAGTTTTGACAATTCTGTCACCTGTTACTGTCCTTGGTCTCCATTTGGCATATTTTGCCTTTGTTTGCTTATCCAGGTCCCCATAAATCATACCTAGCCAAGTTCCTCTGGGCTTAAACCCTTTTCCTTCTAAACACCCCCCAGTTCTTAGGATTTTGGTTTTCTCTTACTGTTTATGATATTTGAGATAAATACAAAAGTATGTCAGCTTCATTCTTTTAATGTTAACATGCATTTTTAAAGAAGAGTAGGATGAATGTTTCTGTGTATGCTATGAAGCTTAAGAAATAGCTTACAGGGGATGGAGAAATGGCTCTGTGATTATGAATGCATACTTACAGAGGTCAGGAGTGGAGTTCCCAGTACCAACATAGAGCAACTCACAATAGCCTGTAACTCCAGCTCCTGGGGATCTGATACCCCCTTCTGATGACCAAGGGAATTGAACTCATGTGCACACAATCCATATACAGACACATATACTTATATATATATATATATATATAATTATATAATTATAATTATATATAGATGATTAGACATATGTTAAGTGTTTAGAAACAGGAATAGAAAATTTGTTTATTAAAGCTATTCTAGTTTGCTCATGGTTATAACTAATTGTTATTACTCCATTTCATCATTATGGAAAAAAAGTTTGCTGAAAGTCCATGTGTTAAAGGTTTTGTCCCCAGACTGGTGCTATTGAGAGTCTTTGGAACCTTTACAAATGGGGCCCAATGAGAGGTCCTTAGGTCATTGTGTATAGCACACCTTGGATATTGTAGAATCTTGTTTCTTTCTTCATTTCCTAACTCATGATGTAATCAATTTAATTCACTATGTGCTTCCGGGTATTGCCTCTTGGCATGCCTACCCAAAGTCCAAAGTAGTGTATCTACTTTGACTGAGAACTGTAGAAGTGTGAGCTAAGTAAATCTCTTCCCATACAAGATAATTATGGCAATAGATAAAGTGACCCAAGTAGATATTTAGGCTTGTCATTGTTGAAGCTTTTAAGTATAACATCATGTGTATGCATGTATATGAAACTTTGTTTGATGCTTGGTGTCTTTAGTTATTTCTAACCCTTGAGTTTTCTGGGCATGAAGGCCATTCTTGTCTCCTCCTCTGCTGTATGGAAATATCTGTTCACACATTGGTCTGTCTTTGAAATAAATGGTTGCAGCAAGCAGACTAAGTTCCAGCTATTTTGTGTGTTCATCTGTTTTTTTGTTCCCCATTGTCCCAATCATGTCAATCCCAAAGCTGTGTATGTCACAGTAGCTAGTTCTTTCTTATTAATTTATATAAGTACTTACATAGTCAAATGCAAAGCTTACTGTTTACAGTGTATTAAAACTTTGTCATCTCAATTCCTAATTCATGGTTTCATTTTTGTTGTATTTTAATGTTCTGAAGATCTTAATTATAATGTATTAAATTTGTTTATATTTATATTTTAAATGCTGTTTAAGATATTTTTCCCATTCTGAAATCATTTGTTCTTCTTTTTTAATTGGAAACTTTTCTTTTAAATCTATATGGACTGAGTGTGACTGTATAATATAGAGAAGAATCTTACTTCACCTTTTTGTATCCATGACTAAATGAACTAATGACATTTTTTGGAAAGCCTAAGCTTCACAAGCCTGTAATAAAACTGTCTGTTATATGTCAGGCTTCCATATTTGACTGAGTTTATTTGGGAATCCCTACTGCAGAGGACTGGGCTGTATTTATCTCTTTACCCTTTAATTATTACATTTTTTGTATCAAGAAACTCTATCTGTCAGGGTGACTCTTTCAAACATAGTTCTTTAAGAGCATCTAAGCTGCATAACCACTTGAAACAAGCTGAACATCTTCCATCTTTTCTCATTATGAGAAGGTTTTATTTTATTTTATATTTTCTGTGAAACCAAGACTTTCTATTTTGTGAATGTTTGATAGAATGTTTTCATAGAATCCCTTTGTTCACTGAATTGTTTGCAGGAAAATCATAACCAAGTTATAATTCTTTCACAATAAAAGGTTGCTTGGGATTTACATTTCTTATGCCACTTTTGTGGTTATATTTTACTAATAAACTACACATTTTATCCAAACTTTCAGATTGTCATATTCCTTTAAATGGTGCACCTACCCTCCTTTTATTTGATATGGTTCTCTAGATAACATTTTATTCCATTTTCTTTCTTCTTAAGATTTACTTACATTTATCTTCTTTGTGTATGTGTTTTTCTGCATATATATGCACCACATGTATACCTGATGCCCATGTAGGCCAGATGAAGGCACTGGATATCTTGGAATTGGAATCACAGATGGGTATGAGCAGCCACATGCTGGGAACTGAACCTGGGTCCTTTTGCAAGAGCAGCTGAACCATCTTTCCAGCCTCACATTCTGCATTTTAAATTATTATTTATTTATGCCTTCTTGTTTGTTGTTTTTTCTCTTTAGCTGACCTTCTCAAAAGTGAGTCAATTTTATTACTCTTTAGAAAGACACAGTTTGGGCTTTGTTGGTCTTCTCTATGTGTGTTTCTCCTCTTGTCATCTTGTCCATGTTACTCATAGCATATTTCTTCTTACATTGCCATGATACTTTAACAGTGAACCTTACACACAAGTATAAAGATTGTTGCTTTGGTTTGGGTGTTGAAAGGTCAGAGTAACAGAATGAGGGGAATTGTTTTACCACCTCCTTGGTTCATTGGACAGTTAGATGAAAGGGGGCTTTAGATTTCAGAGGGTAGGATGCAAGTTTAAAAGCACTCATAGTATTAGGATAGTCTTAAGATAATACATGTATATTTTCGACAGTTCAGTAACAGTTGTTTATACTTGCTATCACAGTTTTCCTACTTGCTCCTTGTTGCCTTTCTGTTGCTTTGAAGAGACACCATGGCTAAGGCAACTCATAAAAGAAAGCATTAAATTTGGGACTTACTTACAGTTTCAGAGGTTTAGTCCATTATTGTGATGGCAGGAGGCAAGTGCTGCACTAGAGCAGTAGCTGAGAGCTACAGTCTGATCCATAGGCATAGACTCTGTGCCTGGGATGGGCTTTTAAACCTCAGAGCCCACACACTGATACATTTCCTCCAACAGGGCCACATCTCTTAATCCTTCTAATCCTTTCAAATAGTGCTACTCCCTGGTGACTAAGCATTCAAATATATAAGATATGAGCCTACAAGGCTATTTTTACTCAATCCACTACAACTACACAGCAATGATTCTCAATATACATATTTCATTGTTTGTTTGTGAGACAGAGCATTCCCCATTGGTTAAACATTTTGAGATCGTTGAGTATTAGCGAGGGAAAATAAGAGTAAGGAAATGATTCCTTGAAATTAATGGAAAGCTATTTGCCATTTATATAATAATGTATAAATTTATTTGTAAAACATCGTATCTAATAAAGTCTCAATTGATCTTCTATTAGCCCCAATATCAGTAGAAACCAAGTAGGACCTGTATTCTGGACAATACAGAATTAGAAGGGAATGCACTTTGAGACTGTTTCCCTGGGAAAGGAAGTTATTAGCTTGTCTGAAGACAGCCTTAGTAATGAAACAGTTGAAAAAAAGATTTTTTAAACATTCTGATTCTGTTGAATTCCTATGATGTGTTGAGCCTGAAGAGGCAAGTTATTTCAACTGGCATGGCCTCTCTGACAGTCATCAGTTTTCCTTGGACTGATTTCCTGTTTAGGACCCCAGATACAGTCTGAATCTTTAATTTATCTCATCACTCTTGTGAGACACTTTCCTGCATATGCTATTGAATTTAAGTAAAGGCATATCTTTATTTTAAAACCCATGAAAGCTGGCATTAAAGACAAAATAAATATACTTCAGGAAAGATAACATTTTTCACAACAGATGTGAGAGCAAAGAAACTGATGACATGTTTATTAGCAATGGATAAACTGAATGTTTCAATTTGGCCCAGCACCCAGAAAATGCAGATGTGTATCCAGATGTAAACCTCTAGAGTTTGCAAAATAAAATTTGTGTTGGATACTTCACAAGATCTCTAGTACTTCCTGTGTGACAATAAATACCCTTGAGAGTCACCTTACTCAGAATATTTTGGCAATTTTTCCTCTTATGCTTTAGTAAGAGGCAAGAAGTAGACAGGGGCAATAAATAAATAAATAAATAAATAAATAAATAAATAAATAAATAAATAAGAGAGAGGAAGGTAAGGAGAAAGGGACAATGTGAGAAAAGAAGAAAAGATGGGAGGAAAGAAGGAAGGAAGGAAGGAAGAAAAAAAGGAGAAAGAATAGAAAAGACAAAACAGAACAAGACATTAAACTATATTTGACCTTTAAATTGAAATTTAAAAAGTGTGCCTGGATTAGAATACAGAATTCCCATGTTATCTGTCTGTATCCTGGGTTATTTTTATTTCTTGTGAATACAATGAGCAATCCTTGATTCTTGCAATTTAATTGCTTGACAGATTTTTCCATAGAGAGAAAGCACTGACTAAAGTCTTAGCAAGTCTCTGACTTTTTAATGTGTGAGCCAACCTTAATCAGAAAGTTGAACTTAGTACAGTGACCCACTCTCTTATTAATGCGTATTCAAAGGGGAAAAAAAAAAAAAAAAAAAAAAAAAAAAACTCCACATGATCACAGAAACACTGAGGATTTGCCATTTTGCCTACTCTTCCAGTCTAGGTGGAGTCAATTAGATTATTAATTATCTTCCTATTTCACATGTTTTCTATTTTTTACTTATTTGTTTGTTTATTGAGATAGGGTCTCACTATGTAGATCAAACTGGCCTCAAACTCACAGAGATCTGCCTACTTTTGCTTTCTGCAAACTAGGATTAAAGGTGTGTCTGTTTTGTATTTTGTTTATTGAGATAGGAACATGGTATGATTTGAAATAAGAATGGCCCCCATGGTCTCATGTGTTTGAAGGCTTGGCCACTATTAGGATGTGTGGCCTTGTTGAAGTAGGTGTAGCCTTGTTAGAGGAAGTATCTCACTGTGGAGACAGCCTTTGAGGCCTTATATGCTCAAGTTAGGCCTAGTGTGGCACTTTCCTTCTGCTGCTTGTGGATCAAGATGTAGGACTCTCAGTTCCTTCTCTAGCACTATGTCTGCCTGGATTCTGTCATGATTCTCACCATGATAATGGACTGAAACTATGTAACTGTAATCCAGCCCCAATTAAATGTTTTCCTTTATAAGAGTTGCTGTGGTCATGATGTCTCTTCACAGCAAATAAAACCCTAACTAAGACAGTAGCCTAGACTGGTGTTGAATTTACAGTTTTTCTATATGCTGTCATTAGAGATGCCCTCATCAAGAAGTTGAAAAAGTAACAATAGCTGACATTTTTATCACTTTAGTATGTGACACACAATGATAATGGAAAAAATGACTTGAGGTCAAACTCCGTACTACAACCACTTTACAGAGAACACAATTAAGGCTAATAAAACTGAAGTAACTTTTAGTAATGGTCACAAAACTGGGTTGGGAAGAAGATTCAGTGGACAAAGGTTTGCCATACAAGTGGTAAGGTCCTGAGTTTGTAATCTCAGCAAGTAGGAGGCAAACATAGGGCATCCACAGGGCAAGCTGGCTAGCAAGCAAGCTGTAATTTGTAAGATCTGTATTTAAGTAGAAACTGTGCTTCAACAAGTAAAGTAATGAAAAACTAGGAAGATGCTGAAGGTCATCTTCAGAGCTCCATTACCATAGCCATACACATGTAACTATGAATATAAACACCACACACACACACACACACACACACACACACACACACACACACACACACAGTCTTTAAGTGTTAAAGTTTATTCATTTTTATTCTACAAGTATTGGTGTTTTGTGTAAGTCTATGCACCATGAACAGGGCCCATGGAAGCCAGAAGAGGGCATCAAGTGCCCTGGAACTAGAATAAAGCAGTTATTAGTAGCCATGGGGGTACTGGGAATAGAAGATCAGTCCTCTGGAAGAGTAGCCAATGATCTTTACTACCTAACTATCTCCTTTGCCCCCTAATATTAATTTTAACTAGGAGAAAACCTTGTTGAATTTTTTAAAAACCCCTTTTTGTGATGTTGAAACTATTTTTGTAAACTTGTTCAGAAACATAAGGAACCTTAATCCCTTAATCTAACAAATCATAATCTGGCTTGATGATGACTGACCACTGTTATTCTTTCCTTGGTGCCAGGAAAATGTGTATCTAGGCTCAGATACACAAATAACTGCCTATTAGAGCCATCACAATTCCAACACCCAAAGCATTAGCCTTGGGTTGAAACAGCAATTAGCACTAAGAAGATAGGCATTTTAAACAATGGATTTACGTGTGATCAACCAACAACAGCCAAGTGACAGTATTATTCAAAATTTGGGGGTGCAGTTCATAGCCCTCTTTTCCCCCAAGTCTGGCCTGTAGCTCCTTTTGTTTCATAGGCTTGAACTTTAGTAATACTCATCTGAAAAGCTCTGTACTAGAACGACATCAGTGTGGATGAAACGTGAGACACCATGCTGAATAATGTCCATGTGTACATGTTTCTTGTACAAGAGCCATGCATAAAAACGTTTTCAGGAATGTTAGAAAATAGAACATTTAAAATACTTTGTTTCCATGGCCAAATGCAGTATTTTAACAATTTTTATTATGACCCATCACCATGTTCGTGAAAGTGTCCATATGTTTTATTATACTTAACTCATCGTTTTTGAGGAGCATCCAAGAAAACTAGTTTAATTCGTTTCATAATCACACTCTATTTAGGACCCCTAAACTACGTTATCCTGCTTGGTCATTTTCCTCACTCACCAGGCATGCTTCTAAATGATTGTGACAGCTGTTAACATACAAATCCACACTCAAAGTGAATCTTTGCACCACTGAGCAGATACCAAATAATGTGCTAGAGGCCCCAACAGCAACACATAAGGAGCACTTCCCCAAACACTTTTGGACCAAGAAGCAGCAACATCACCAGGGATAAATATGCTCTGTCTAAAGTCAATTCTTTCCTTCACATGAACACCAGGAACAATTTTCTTCAAACACACTAAACATGCATTTAGAAAAGATGCCATCAAACTTTCATTAGGAACTTCATTTAGGAACTTAAAAGGAGGACAAATTTGCAGATACTTTGGGTTCTAAGTTTCCAAAAATTCTGAGGAGTCTGCAGTGGAATTCCTGGACCTGTGAGCTTTAATAAGCTCCCTCCAGGGATCCTTGTATCATGACTGACAAGTTATTGCCTACAGTGCACCGATCTTGGCACAGCATTTACAACAATGTGCTTAAGTGGCCAGGAATGTAACTTTCTAATATATGTTTTCTTTCCTTAAACCACTTTGGTATAGCTTGTGATTGTGTTTGGTATCGAAACTATTTTCAGTTTCATCTCAACTACAGAAGTCAAACCTTTCTGTATGACTTTAAGCCAGTAATTCCACTAGAATCACAAACAAAACTCCTCAAATTCAGACTTGAAATGTCTCCATATGCCCAGGACTTTGGGCTGATAGCCTTGTCCACACTTGTTTTTAGGAAGAAAGCATAATTTTGTGGAGGCAGGGGAGTAAATATGAAGAGGTTCTAGCTTAGAGAGCCCTTCCATTCTAGGTAGGGAGATGAATGGTATATAAGAAAACCAATAAGCCTTTGCATAGCATAAAATATTTCACTGTTTTGCCTTTGGAAGTATGTAGACTCTGTGTGTGTGTGGGGGGGGCACCTGTGTGAATATGTCTGTACACATACTTGCAGAGGTTAAGGAAGGAAGTCGGGTCCTGGTCAGGTGTCCTTCTATAATTGTTCACCTTAGTTTCTGAAGGGAGACTCTTACTGAATCTGAAATTTGCTGTTTCAGAATAGGCTAGGCTGTCTGTCTGGGATCTACTTGTCTCTGCTGTTAGCACCTGAGTTATGACATGTGCAGGCATACCTGGCTGTTTCTTAAATGATGGTGGGGATTGGCACTGTCATCCTCACCTTTGCACAGCAAATGCTTAGTCCTGGGCCATGGCCTCAACACAGCAATGGCATTTCTAATCATGTTCATCCGGCATTGAGGCCTCCTGAGAAGTTTTCTGTTTGCTGTTTTCTAACTTTTGGTCCCTGAGGTGATAATAGCTGTTGCAAACAAAACTCACACCACCTATTTTAGAAATACTGGACTAGCCTTAAATAGCTTATTTTGAGACCTCTGTGCTAGCGATCAGTGCAGGGCCTTGACTTGCTATGCAAGCACTCTACCACTGTGCTATGACCCAGGCCCCTCACCATTATCACTAACAAGCTGCTGTCACCCCAAGTTTACAGATCTCTTAGACTTTAGAGGCCTTGGAAACCTCACCTCCTGAGGGTGTGGGCAAGGAGTTGAAAACAAAATAACCCCCCATCCCCATTTCCTCAGTAGGTTTAGGAAATTAGGGCTGTCGTTTTGCTTCAAAAATTAAGTGGTGTCTCTTAAAAGCCAAGTGAAGAAAACACATATTCTTTGTGACAATCCAGAGATGATCTCTAGGAAAAGCCACTCACTTCTACGTGGTTTAGTCTGTATCACAAGGCTGGGATTTTCCACGATGCGGACTTGATGTGAGAGTCACAAGTCACAGAAGGAGAGGCAGATAAACCTCTGTCAGTGCTCCAGATCAGAGGTTGTGACAGAGATAAACGTTCATCTAGCAGGTAAGAGCCTGAAGCCTGGCTGTAAACCTAGCCTTTACCTGATTATCTTTGACGCTCTAGACACATCTTTACCTCCTGAACCTGTTTTTGTGACATGTTCCTATTCGTGGGCAGTCTGCATCCCTGCCACAACTGAGTGAGATTAGGCCTAAAGCACTTACCACAGCTCTGGCTCTCCACAAGGCTGCTGTTAAGTTTTTAGTTTTCTCTTTCTGGCAACAGATGTTTGTAGCTGTTTCAACGGTTTGACCCTACATCTCTAATAAGTTGCCAAAAGAGAATTTTCCATCTCTGCTCCTTTGAACCACACCCTGCTTTAATCATGAACCAGATTTCAACACCACCTCTGAAAGGTCACCACCCACTACAGATTTCTCCTGTAGTTTTAAATTTCATTGCATTAAAAGCAATCCATCAGCCAAACGGATACTAAATGCCTCCTACTAAGATATTACATTGTTATAGGATCTCACTTTAATCATAAAAAAGGAAAGATGTGATTGAGAAATCGAGGAAGTGAGGCCATTTATAATATCCTCGGTAACTCCAAGACAGCATTCCACACTTTGTGCAAGGGAGGGGACGTTCACACTTTATAAAGCCATTTTCTCCAGAGACTACAATATCACCAAAATGTCCATATCACCCAAGACCTCCAAGTAAGCTTGCCTCCCTAATCCAACCCACCCTGCCTCTCCCCCTCATCTATTTCCGTTACAAATTTTGTTCAACAATGAAATATTGAACCCTTAAAGTTCCTATTCTAACACTTAATATATTATCTTATATCATTTCAGTTTTGCTTGTAAAACATACCACACCCAGTTTATAATGTAATTAACCCAGAACACTGGAAACTAATTTTGGATAGGTCTTGTAGATCTAGTTATTTACCAGCTGTGTGTTTCTTGAGCAATGATGGAAAGCTAACTAAATTTATTTTAAATTAAGGAGGAGAAAAGAAAAAAAGGCAGGCAAGCTGGGTAGCTAAGAGAGTCAGTTCAGTTGGAAAAGTGCTTCTTTTGCAAGTATGAGGGTCTAAACTCAATCCTTAGAACTTTCATTAAAACAAACAAACCACCACCACCACCAAACTGAACTTGTAATTCCAGCCTAGGGGAGATGGAAATGGTCACATCTTTGGACCTTGGTAGCCAGCTAGCTTCTAGCCTAATGTTGGGCCTAGAGCAAAGAGAGACTCAGTTTCAGAAAAACAAGGTAGATTGATGTACCTAAAGTTATGGTGTGCTCTCAAAATTCACACAACACACACACACACACATACACACACACACACACACACACACACACACAATCTTTTGTCTCTGGGAGATGGGAGATGTCATTCTGTAAATATGTTTCTCTTATTGGTTAATGAGTAAAGCACGTTTGGCTAATAGGAAAGCAAGACAGGCGGGACTAGGAGACAAGGAGGAGAGAGGAAGGAGTAGGGAGGAGATCCAAGATGGAGGACAGAGAGAGAAGAACGTCAGCCCTCTCTCCGGTAAGATGAGACCACGTGGAAGTACTTAGATTAATAGATATGGGTTAATATTTAAGACAGAGCAAGTCAATAAGTAACGCTAGTAAAAGGCCAACAGAATTATATCTAATACAGGGTCTCTGTGTGTTATTTGGGTCTGGTGTGGCGCTGGGACCAGGGCAGAAAAACCTTTTTTCTTTTCTTACTTCTGTATATCTTAGTTTCATTATTACTCTAAGGCTGTGTGGCTGGCCCCTGATGTCCTCCTCTCTTTGTTTTATCTTGCTCCTTTTTCCTTCCAAGATTTCTCCTCCTAATTATTCTCTCTGCCTGTCAGCCCTGCCTTGCTATTGGCCATTCAGCTCTTTATTAGACTATCAGGTGTTTTACACAGGCAAAGTGACACAGATTCAAAGTTAAACAAATGCAACATAGAAGAATGCCACACATCCTTGCATCAGTAAACAAATTTTCCACAGCACACCTTAAAAACCCATATTCTAGTACACTAAAAAAATAAAATAAAATTAAATGAATTTCTGGGTGCATTTGACTTAATCCTAAATGAAATTAATAATTTGAACAGACCTGTAACAAGTAATGAGATTACAACAATAATAAAAATCTTTCACGGTCATAAAAAGCCCAGGTCTAGATTCTATCAAAGCTTAGGAAGGAATTAAAACCAGTGTTTCTCAAATTATTATATAAAAGAGAAAACAAAAGAACACTGACAGCCCTCTTTTAAAAAGCCTGTATTACTCTAATGCCCAATCTAGGTTAAAAACATAACTCCAAAAGAAAAACTATTGACAAATTAAAAAATTAAAGTAGATGCTAAAGTTCTCAACAAAAAATGCTTACAAACTGAATACAGGAAAGCATTTAAAATATTATGCACCATAGCCAAATTAGCTTTATTCCATAAAATTAAAGACAGGTCCACTACTGCAAATCAATAAATGTACTAAAGTAAATATGGAAGTCACATGGTCATCTCAATGAATACAGAAAAGGACAAAATGCAACAGCCATTTGTGATAAAATACCAGAGAATCTAGTTAGACAAGAGATACATTTCAAAATAATAAAAACAGAACGCCATAAGTTCACAACAAAAGTCATGGTAAATGGAGAAAAACTCGAAGCAATTCATTAAAATCAGGAACAAGACAAAGATGTCTGCTTTTTCTACTCTTATCCAATACATAGTGCTTATAAAAGGGAAAGCATAATAGCAAAAGAATTCAAGGTGTTCCCTATTTGCAGATGATGTAATTCCAAATACCAAAGACAGCACCGGAAAATTCATATAGCTATAAACACAGTCAACAAATGGATTCAGGACAAAATTGTATATACAAAGCTAGTGTTTATGTATCAATGTCAAAAATACTGAGAGAGAAATCAAAGAAAATGTAACACTACATAGAGTGACCTAATGAAGAAAGCGAGGTATCCACAATGGAGAATATAAAACTTAAGAACTCGAGGAAGAAACTGGTAGATGGAGAGACCTCTCATGCTCACCAATTAAAGAATTAATTTTCCTCTAGGTCTCAGAACAGTGCTGAGGCACTGTTAAACTAGTGGGCTGAAGACCATGTGTGGTTAGGATGTGAGACAGAGATCAGGACCGATCTGAGCTGGAGGCTCCCTCCCCACTGAATAGGGTCATAGTACCAGAGGATGCTTTGTAAGCTTTTGGAGGGGGATAAAAGCAATCAATGATCTAACCTAGTGGACCTACATGGTACAATATTGACCTTCCAAGCAAGCTATGCCTACTAGTAGTGGTGTAGTTCTGGAGGTAGCCAGCTTCATCCTGATTGGATCTGAGGTACACTCCACAGGAAGGAATTCATGTATGACATTCTAAACATGGGCCCTTGGCACAAGAGGTGTTCACACTAACATTTCTCTCCTAAATGGACATGGTGTCAAACTGACATGAGCTGGAAGGAAGTGGAGCCAAGTCCAAGAGGATTTAGGGAGAGGAGTGGTTAACATATTTTGTGTACCTTCATGAAATTATCAAAGAAAAACATTGTATTTAAAAAATGTCATCGAGTCTTTATCATACCCCTCTTCCCAAGGCTCAGAGATCTATGAAGAGGAAGAGGAAAGATTTTAAGAGCCATAATAGTAAACAACTCCATGAAAATATCATCTTCCAGATACAACAGAGTGGATACATATATGAACTCACAGAGATTAAGAAAGCATACACAAGACCTTGGTGGGGGATGTCCTTCAGTATGCTGTGAATATGTTTCTCTGATTGGTTGGTAAATAACACTGTTTTGGCCAATGGACAGGCAGGATGTAGCCAGGCACAACCCTAGTCGGGGTTACCAGACTAGAATTCTGGGAACAGGAATGGAGACAGTGGGTTATGAGGGGGGCACCATGTGGCTACTAGGAAGGTAGAATGCCTGGGCATTCTCTGGTAAGATAAGGCCATGTGGAAATACATAGGTTAATAGTATTGCGTTAATAATAAGAGAGAGATAGCCAATAAGAAGCCTAACAGTTTAAGATTAAAAAAAAAAAGTCATCAGAATGAGGCCCAGGAAAACCTCCCTATAAAAACTAAATGGAGATTGCATTTATTCAGAAGATGTTAAGTTTGAATTGTGTTTAACATTGTACTAAACGTCAAAAATTATTTTGCCTTTTTTAAATTTAAATTTGAAACATTTTACATGTCAATCACAGTTCCCTCACCCTCCCATCCTCCCCTATTACCTCCCATCATCCCCTATCACCACCACCAAACCCCAGCCCATCCCCTATCTTCTCCCCAGGGAGGGTGCAGTCTTCCATGGGGAGTCTTCAAAGTCTGTCATATCATTTAGGGCAGAGCCTAAGCCCTCCCTGATGTGTCTAGGCTAAGAACGTATCCTTCTATGTGGGATGGGCTCCCAAAGTCCATTAATAGAGTAGAGGCCCCATAGACTGCACAGTCCTCCTAACTAACACCCACATTCTGGGGGTCTGGGTCCTATGCTGGTTTCCCAGCTATCAGACTAGGGTGAATGAGCTCCCCCTTGTTCAGGTCAGCTGATTCTGTGGATTTCTGTAGCCTGGTCTTGACCCCTTTGCTCATCACTCCTCCCTGTCTGCAACTGGATTACAGGAGTTTGGTTCAGTGTTTAGCTGTGGGTGTTTGCTTCTGCTTCCATCAGCTACTACATGAAGGCTCTAAGATGGCATATAAGGTAGTCATCAATCTCATTATCATGGGAGGGAGTTAAAGGTAGCCTCTCCACTATTGCTTAAATTGTTAGTTGTGTTCCTTGTAGATCTCTGGGCATTTACCTAGTGCCAGATTTCTCCTTAAATCTATAATGGCTCCCTCTATTATGGTATCTCTTTTCTTGTTCTCCTCTATTCTTTCCCTGCCTCAATCTTCCAGCTCTCTCATGCCTACCTCTCCCCTCCTCTTCTCCCCTTCTTTTTCTCCTAATTTCCCCCTCCCCTCCCTCCATGCTCCCAATTTGCTAGGAAGATCTTGTCCCTTTCCCCTTCCCCAGGGGACCATGTATGTCTCTCTTAAGGTTCTCCTTGAATTGTAGGCTGGTAATCCTTTGTTGTATGTCTAAAATCCATGTGTGAGTGAGTATATACCCTGTTTGTCTTTTTTGTGACTGTGTTGCCTCACTCAGGATGGTTTCCTCTAGTTCCATCCATTTCTCTGGGAATTTCAGAATTCCATTGTGTTTTTCCACTGAGTAGTACTCCATTGTGTAAATGTACCACATTTTCTCCATCCATTCTTCAGTTGAGGGGCATGTAGGTTGCATCTAGGTTCTGGCTGTCACAAATAATGTTGCTATGAACATAGCTGAACAGATGTCCTTGTTGTATGAGTGTGAATCTTTTGGGTATATGACTAAGAATGGAATACTGGATCTTGAGGTATTTAGAAGTAAAACTCAGGGTGAGTTACTTCCTTCATGAGTGTGGGTTTATGAGCCTGCTTGGGTGTTTTCAGACACAGAATTTTAAACTGGTCATCAATGCATTTGGTCATGACCATTGAGTAGGAGAAAAAGACACAATTTTAGGTTTTGGATCAGGACACATTTTCCTTTCTTAAATTAAGTCTGAATTAAAATACTTGATGATTGAAATCTGGGCTGCTTCCAGCTTAGGGAGCTTAATATAAACTGCTCTAAACAGATGAGTGCAAGCCTCTGAGTGAACTTACATTTTTATTTCTCTTAAGGAAAGACAAATACTAGGCTTGCTAGGTCCTAGGTAAGTACATGCATGCTTAACTATATAAGTTATTTGGCTAACACGCAGGAGTGACTGTGTAATTTTACTTCTCGCCAGCAACTTATGAGCTCTACTTGCTTCATTCTGAAACTTGGGAAGGTGGACTTCAAAATGTTTTTGTTCTAGTGGATGTGTATTTGCATTTTCTAGCACCTTATAATCCTGAGTACTGCTAAATGCTTCATTTGCCATCTGCAGATCTATTTGATGAAGTGTTTGTTCAAATATTTTGCTGATTTTAAAAATGTCAGTATCACCAAGAGACAAGTGCTCTTTACATATTTTAGATTTGTGCCATGTTATTTATTAACTTGAAACTATTTCTTCCAGTTTATGGCTTGCACTTTTCTTTAAAAATCATCACACACACACACACACACACACACACTTATTTGGATGTGTGTGTGTGTGTGTTTGTATGTAGGTATGTGTACTTGTGTATTGTGTGGACACGCATGCTGCTGCTTGAATGTGGAGGTCAGAGGGCAACTTGAAGGAGTCAGCTCTATCTTTCTATCATGTGGGTCCTGGAGATTGAACTCAGGTAATCAACCAGTCTTGGTGCTTTTACCCACTGGGCAGTCTTGCCTGTCTCCCATCTAAAAAATATCATTTTATTAATAACATTTTTTAGTGTAAAAGTTTTTAATTAAAATTAATTCCAATGTGTCCTAGTGTCTATGTGCATTCACACACACGTGTGTGTATGTGTTTATTGAAATGCATCTATGTTTAGTTGAAGATTCCAAAGAATTTTCTCACATATTTTTCTAGAAGTGTGTTAATTTTTATGCATGTTAGGATCTATGATACACTTTGGCTTAATATTTTTATATAAAATGATGGTTATATATTTGTTTGTTTTTGCATGGATATCTAGTTGTTCCAGCAACATTTGTTGGTTAAAGACATACATTCCCTCATGAGATACCTTGGCACCATGCCCAGCCCAACACATTCACCATATTAACGACAGCAAAGCCTGGCCCTCTTGTCCTTGCTCTCTTCCTGAGCTCTGGTTCTACTTACTTTACATACACATCTATTGTTTGACAGTGCCACAGTAGATGTGGTTTCATTAAACAGTCTCATAAACAGGTAGAGTCATTCTTGTATATCTTAATTCTATTAATATATGTGTATATTAATAGATATATAAACAGATGATATACATATAGATCAATATATGTGTTATATATATGTAGATATATTGCTATTTTAAAACCTTGATTTTATTCTAATGTAAGTATTCAATAATATAATCTTTACAGTAAGCAATGACTTCACTGAGCCCTCCCCAAAATCTTTTTGTTTTAGATAATTGACATATAATAAAACTTTATATTTCAAGTTTATGCTTTGATAAATTTATAGTCATATGTGTGTGTATGTATATATATGTATATGTATATATACATATGTATATATATATTCATCACAACCAAGATAAGGAAATGAATTCCCATTGTCTATAAGTATTTCTATATTCACCCTCTTGTAATTCCTCTCTTGGCCCATCCTTCTTTTTCTCCATCCCACTGGGAAATCACTAATATGCTCTTGGTAACTAGTACTTCCACACAATACCTAAACTTCTTTCATGAACTATTAAGATTTTTTTCCATGATTTCATCTTATTAACAGTTCATTTTTAAAAATTTTGTCAGCCTTGATTGACATCAGATTGACTGTTTTTAGGCTAATCCATATACAGTTGATATTAGAATTTGTTTGTTAAGCCTCTGTCTCCACAAGTACATACTCTAATTGGCAAGATCAAATACACCCCAGAAACATTAACCCAGAAAGCAGTAAATGGACAAGACAGATTACAATGTACTGTTATGTGAGTAATCCTTGGGCTTCTCCAGTACAAACAATATTAGATAATTTTTTAATTTAGAAACCACCATGTCCCACAGAGATAGAAACGATGTGGACTGGTTTCTCTTTTCCTAAAATGTGATGCTCTCCCTTCCTCCTTTCCTTCCTCCCTTCCTCCCTCCCTTCCTCCACCTCTCTTTTTCTCTCTGTTTTGTTTTTCCATTTTAAATTTCATTTTACATTCCAACCATAGTTCTCCTTTCCACCCCCTCCTTCCCCCCTTGCCTCCTCCCACACCCCTCACCTCCCCCCTAGCCCATTCCTAATCCACTCCTCTTCACAGGTAAGGACTCCCATGAGGAGTCAACATAGTCAAGATCATAATAGAGAAACCTACAGAGACAACTGAACCAAGCTCCAGGAAACTCATGAACCTACAACCTACACCTACAACTGTAGAAACTCCATGAGACCTCTGTAATGCAGGAGACAGTTGTGAAGTTGTGACTATCTGAGGGGCCCCTGGCAGTAGGATCACAATAAAACCTGGTACATGATCTAGCTTATGGGAATCCATTCCTTAGGGCTGGATATCATGCACAGTGGCAGTAGGACCATGATATTATCCTGGTATATTACCTAGCATGTTAGAGCCCACTCCCCATGGTGGGATGCCATGCTCAGTCTTAGTGCATGGGAGAGGGCCTGGCCCTGCTCCAACCTATTGTACTGCAATGCCTTCTCTTTAAAGAAATTTCAAGGTATTTCTACCATTTTTGCCTCCATCTGGCAATCTGGTACTGATATGTTTTAATTGCACATTAAAATTCATCAACCCTGCCTCACTTGTAGCCTGAGTACAGATCTGTGTTTGGCTCTTCAGGATAGATTTACCTTCTAACAGGTCCCTTAGGTTAGTGGAAGAAAAGCTTCCAGCCATCCCTATAGCAAGTGAAGACTCTAGGCTCAAAGGAATTCCAGCTGTTTCCCTTGCCTGACACATAACACAGCTGAGACGTAATTCTCTGTCTTATTTTCAATGAAAAAATGCTCTAGACTCCTTCTCTGGAGCACTAGGTAGCTTCATTCAGACTGTAAGCATCTGGTGAAGCTACAGATTGATTGTATTCATCAGTTTGGTTAGAGGTCGACCCAGGTATCACTCTTGTAATAGTTTTAACTTGGAATTAAAATGTATTACTCCTCTGTCTCTTGCACTCTATAACATAAGGCTTGTTCTTTTCTCTTCTAAGAATTCACAAAGTGAGTAGGTAAGTGGTCTTAAGCAACTGCACATGTGCTCAGAAACTCCTGATACAGTTCATAACTTTATGCCCCTTTACCTATTTCAAAAACTCAAAGCTTGGTTTTATTGCTGACAATGAGTTCTTATGTGATTTTGTGTCTTTGATATTTTTCCAAGTCATTTACATGTTAAAATTTTTCTCACAAATAAACCATGTAAAATTTTAAACAAACTGGATTCAAAAGTCTTTGGTTCCCCTTGGAAACAATGCATTTATCCATTAAAATGTCCAATAATAATTGATATGATTAAAATTATTTTAAAGCATTGACATAGTATATATGAATGCAGTCTTCAAAAAACTACGTAATTTGAAATGCTATCAGCTCCAAAATACATCTTCTAATGTTGTCTTGACAAATAAAGATGATGAATTTGTACTTGATGTTTTGGTAATGGGTTTTTAATTGTGGCTTTCTATTTCAGCCAATACAAGATAGAACCCTGCTTACTGCACATCATGAAATACTGACAAGTTCTCCATTTTTGAATCTCGTAGATCATCTTTGATTACATCTTTGCTTTCCCTCTTGGGAAAAAGTCAGATTAGCAATTATAAGTGCATAACATAGACATTTATGCAATTATTAGAGTATGATGTATTTTTGAACCAGTAGTCCATTAGAATAACTTAATGAATATCATACATAGAACCCAAGTATCTGGACACTTGACTAGCTAATGTAATGAGGGTAATAGAAATCTATAATGTAAGTTTTACAGCCACTGAACTTATGCAGTGGGTAAAGTTCAAGGTACTAATAGAGAAACCAAATGAAGAAGAGTCTACTTCTCTCCAACCTGGCTAACACAACCAAGCTGTTGCTTTATTGTACACCCAGAGTCTGAATGAACTGACCAATACCTAGTAGAATTAAAATGTATCTACCACTTTGGCAAAGGAAGGGGATATTTAACATTTTGTTTTTTTAAAGGGCTTATAATGAAAAAGTACAAGGAATGTCTTAAAATAGAAGACTTAAAAGGGCCATCAACTGATCATGCTGTGTGAAAAAGCTAATGCTAGTCAGTTTGTAAATTTGGTTTCAGTTCAATTTGATAATGCATGCGAAGAGTTCATTGTGTGCAAGAAGCACAGAGCCAAATTAATACAATCATTACTCCAGCTTAAGAGACTCTCGTCTAGGGGGAAACAGAGAAGCATTTCAAAAGGTCTATTTAGCTGGACAGAAATTCAAGAGAACTCAACACGTAAGTGTAAGAATGCTTCACAAAACAAATTCCCCCACTTTCCTGTGCTTGTTCTAACAGCCTCTGAGGAATGTGGGAAAGCTAATGACTATGCCTCTCGGGGCAGTTCCATCTAAGGATGAGGAAAAATGCTGGCAGCACAGAAGCCATACTCTTCTTGTTCATTCACATCACATAACCGAAATGAAAATGTTACTCTGATCCGTATTTGAAAATCTATCCTATATTATTCCAGGAGAGAAAGTCAGAATGTAGATTGGCATAACACACTCTGGGGTTACCAGTGAAAAGGGCAGAAATATATCTGAAAAGCAGAGGGACGGTAGTTCTAATAAGTCTCTGGAGGCCCCATACAATTCTAAATGGCAAAGAAAAGATCAATGTCAGTGGTACTTGACCTCAGACCTTTGGAGCTACACGCTTTAAACATAATACAGACCTTGAGGACTAGATTCTGCTGCAGAAATTTTATGGTGATGTAATGTGCTAGACCCAGCAAGTACTAAGTAGTCATTGACATGCTGGGGAGACTTTCAGGGAGAGTGTGATAATTTGGAGGTGGCACCAAGAAAGCTGGTATGTTTATATAGTCGTGTCCAGTTTACCTATGTCAGAGGACACGTTGACAGGCCCAAGAGAAGGAATTACACATGGTTGCTGGTTATCCAAGCTGCTGGAAATGCCACTAGCCTGGCCAGTCAAAGAAAAACACATGTGGCTGCCAGAAGTAACAAAGTAATGGATTTTCCACGAGAAGCCATTGGTTCTGGACAATTTGGTATTTTTAGAGGAAAGATTCATGCATAGTAGGTACTGCGGTTATTCCGTTTTGAACTACTGTGGCTCATGGATCCAGGATGGGGCAGAGACGTGTTAGTGAAGAAATGAAGCATCAATACAGAGAGTTTATGCTCCCAGAGGAGCAGTAAGTTACAAATATTGGGAAAATATTTAATAGCTCGTACTTTGAAGCATGGCATGTCAAGGTCTGTGGATTCCTTATTGGCACCAATACCCTGGAAAGAAAGCATGTTTCAGAATGAGAAGCAAGAGCTTAGGAAGTGTAAACATACTTTTCTTACAATCAACAGCTATAACTGTGTTCCTTAGAAATGTGAATACAAGTTGTGGACACAGTATATAAGATTTTCACACACATAAGTATGTCCTAAGGGCCTTTGGCCAAACAATGCTGAGTAGAGATCTATTAGTTCACTGTGACTGCCCACATTTCTAGACCTTTTCACAGGACCAGTTTAATACTTCAGTGCCATGATTGCACTCTCTCTCTCAGATACACACACACACACACACACACACACACACACACACACGCACGCACATAATGTTCAAAATATTTTTATTTTAATTATTTTTTATTTTTGAAATTATAATAAAAGTACATCTTTCCCCCTTCCCTTTCCTCATATCTCTTTTATGAAAATATCTTTTCATAGCTTATATTGTGAACATTTTCAGATACAAGTATACTCAAGATTTTAAAAGTATATAGGTTTAAAATTCCCCATAATATTGAATATCTGATATACACTTGGAAATGTGGAGTCTCATAATATTTGCTGGACTATAGCAGAGTATCTTTCAAAATAAGTTAGTGCCAAGAAAAACCTCACACTGATAAAGAACACACTTTTTTTTCCTCATTAACAAAGCCTATACAAAAGACAGTAGTAGTACCTATTTTGTTTCTCATGGAACTAGATGTGCCATTTCATCTAGGAGTGCCAGATGTCACCATTCAATGAAGTATTCAGCACTCTATCTATCTGAATATTCATGAGTGCAGATGCCTAGGAAATGTGACATTGTACAACAGAAACTATTAAAAGCTTATTTTCTGGGACAAGTAGTTCTAGGCTTGAGCCTGTGATTTTACTCAGTTTTTAGCTGTAGATACATTGCCCTCCTTAACACACTGTTTACTATCAGCACTGGAATTTTTCATAATCCTAGTGTGTTCCTTTTATATCAAATTGTTAATTTAAAACAGAATAAATAGGACATTGTATGCTCATTTCTTAGCAGGATATCCTGGATAACCTCCCATCTCCAGCCACTGTCAAAGGTAAAATATATCTCCTGAAGCTATTCACTTAGATTCATACTTATTTCTTGCATTAATGAAGGTTAGAATAAAGAATTTTGAGAAATTATTAGGTTGGCTGGTGGCAAACAAGAGAAAGATTTATATTTACCATGAAAAGTTTGACATGAAGAGCCATGGTAAACAGACTGCAAACCTGTATATGTGTAGTTCATGATGCATTGTGAATTACGGATTTTGTTAGTGCAACACCATGTTTAATGGTGAATGTTCACTGTAATTCAAGAAAGGATAAATAAGAAGAGTGTAATTATACCCAAGGTTAGATGCCCAGTGGCTAAACAGACAGAAACTATTTAGACCAGACATAGAATAAAATTTGGAGAGAACCCTAAGTGATTGTGAGAAGTGAGCAAATCTAAGCAGAAAGGAATGACTCAGTTCCTATTCAAAGGTTAGGATCTGTTCCCGCCAATCAAGTTGTCAAATACTAGAATTGAAGAAAGCAGAATGTGGCATGTGGGGCTACACTGTCTTATGGCTTCTTAGCACATTTCCAGCGGTATCTTACTTTTTTAACTACTGCAAAGTGAGGTTTCTGTTGACTTGACCAGCCTTGTCTGGTTCAACTTGCTATCTTCCCTGTTATGCTCTAGTCTCAAGACTTCCTTTCTTTTGGACATGTCCATCCTTCAGGTCCGTTCTTAAGTGGGTGGCAAGTAACTTCTCCACTCAATGTTCCTGCATCCCCCTCACACCCCGTCCTCTAGCATCATGGCTGGCTCCATCACGTCTTAAAAGCATAGCTACACTTTCCGTACCACAGTCTGGAGGTCTTTCCTGAATATCCAATTACCAGTCACTGTCTAGATCTCTTCTTGTTTCATTCCTTTAGTTTTCTTCTTAACACTTATGAAGTAACTTTAATTGTTGGCTTTCTGTTTCCTTCAGGTTTATGTAAACTAAATATTGAACTCAGAAACCAAGTCCATCTGGATCATTGTTTCTGGCATTTGATGTATAGAACATGGAAAGTATCCAATAAATATCCACACAATAGAAACCTAAGTGGGCCAAATAAATTCTGATGTGGGTAACTCAATGCTAATGTTGAGCCAACAAAGCCAGGGCTTTATGAGTACAAGCAAGGAAGGCTTGTATTCACATTGTCTTCCATCCATGACCACAAGTAACCCCACAAATGTATAAGGCAACAAGTCTGTTCTCTTGCCTCTATTTATCACTCATAACAAGCCTTTCATCTAGCATCTGTAATTCCTCTTGGATACTCTACAAAAGACACATGGAAACCTGAACTCTCTCCATGGGAACCAATACACGGTTAACCACACTTCCACTAAAATTGCTTGGTTTTTGGTGTGTTTAGATTGGCTATTTGTCAGTTAGTCACCCTGAGAACAGAAACGTTGCATTCAATTGTGATAGTTCTTTCTGTCTGAATTAGTGGCTCAATTTAAGGGGTTAAAGAGACATAATATTCAGTTTAAACACAGGCATCTCTGAGAGAAAAGAAAGTAAGGCCATTAAGGTCTGTCGTTTTGTGGTTGGAATCAGATACCTAGGTGCAGAGGGGCTGACTTAATGAAGATTGTGCGCATGCAGAGAGGCTCAGGAGTTTAAGACAGGAGGTGTGTGGTGGCTCTCATAACAACCAAGAAAGAAAGAAAAGTTTGCAGAATGGATGTAAGAAATATGGGTTTGATGTCAAAATCATATTCCATATTATTTAAAAATATTTTAGTCTAGGTAAGGTTTGAAGTGAAGCTGTTCACTTTTTGTTTTGTTTTTATCAATCAAAATGTTTGACAACAAACCCACAAAGGCAGGCTATGGAACCCTTGGTCCTAACTGCTGTGTGCCACCAAGTGTTCAAATCATGAAGATTTCACATTTTACATATTGTCCTGAGTTATTATTTGTATTCATCTTACTGAGCTAGATATGAGGAACTACAGTAACAAAGAACAAAGTACTATTGTTGGGCATTTCCCCTGCCTCCTTCCCTCCATCCCTACCTTCTCTCCCACTTCCTTTTCCTCCATTTGTCTTCCTTTCTCTCTATATTCTTACTTCTTCTATCTCTCTCTCCATCTTCTAAGAATTTTTAAGAACTTTAAGTGTGAAGATTTAAATATTATAATGTATTTATTTTTCCCTTGAGCAGAAGAGAGTTATAATTGTTACACAAGTAAGGATATTTTGTTCACCAGCACCTGTGTGTATTCTCCACACTGTGTTCATGGGAACAGGGAATGAAAGACATCTGTTAGCCATCTAATAGTCATGTCTTCTTGATCTGTCTCTTAAAATTACAGTTATTAGAAACTTCTGCCATCTACTTCCTGTTGGCCAAGACACCTGTCATGAGTGCTTTACATCCAGAATCAATAAGCACTGGTTTGTAGAACACACATAGCTTTTCTATACCATTCATAAAGATAGAAGGTTCAAGAGTCAAAAATGAGGAATTCTTGTCTCTGGCACTCAAGTTTCATGATCTTCAAAATGTTAATATCATCAGCCCTATGAGATTGTTACATGGCTGAGGCCATTTAAAGAGTATAAGCATTAGCCAATCCATAAATACAACCATAAGGAGGAATTAAGGAAGGTTATAGTTTCTAGAAGAAATCTTTACTAGGATTTCACAAATGGATTTCTAGAGACACATTTATTAATTAAAGGAATTCTAAGTGTATTGCTAAGTAGCTTACACATATTCTACATTGGCTGTGTATCTTATTCCCAGATCCAAAGTTATATTCCTTCTCAACAACTATATAGTGTCAGGGTAGAAAAAGAGAAAATGCATTTGTTTTTATAATTCTAATTTTTTTCTATTTAGGATGTTGAAAGAAAAACTATGTTGTGCACTTGTAGCACTGGTAGAAGAAATTGCTATGGGTAATAAGACAAGAAATCTCTTCCCTTTTTGCACTATATTAGTTTCTTTTCCAGTTGCTGTGATATTATACTATAATATATATATATATATGCATATATATATATTATATAACCAAGTCCATTTCATTGAAAACAAATATTTACAGAAAATATTTGGGAATTTGGCCATCGTTCTTTCCAAACTACTTCCTGCTGGTAAGGGGCACTGTCATGGGAGATTCTAAAAAGATGCAGAAATCCTGGCTGTAGTCTGTAAGGCTGCTTTGTCCAGCTGTTTTGAATGTAAGATCACCTGGCATTTGTTTCAGACTGTCTGGCTTGATCAAACCACATTAGTCTGGAAGGAATCCACATCTTTTCATTTTCTGTGGAAACAAAAATAGAAATCCTTTTCCCCAGTAACTTGTCCTTGAACTTAAATTTTGGAGTCAAAGCATTTTTTTAATTTAATTTATTATTTTACATGTCGATCCCAATTCCCTCTCCCTCCCTCCTTCCCTCCTGTCCTCCTTCCCTCCCTTTTACCCTCTCTGCCCCCTCACATGCACTCTAACCACCCTCCCCTCCCATCCCCCCCACCCCAATTCCATATGTAGGGGAATGCCATCCAGTTGGGGTCATGTAGATCTGACAGGTCACGTGAAGTAGGGACTAGGGCTTCTCTCCTGTCTTTAGATTAAGGCAGTTATTCCTCCATGGGGGATGTGTTCTCAAGGTCCTTTTGTGCACCAGGGATACATCCTGGCTCCATTATCGGAGGTCCTTTAGACTGCTCAGTCGTTCTGGCTGAGACCCATGTTCAGGGGGGCCTGAGTCAGTCCCATGCTGGCTTCCCAGCTATCAGTCTGGGGGCCCGTTAGCTCTTCCTTGTTCAGGTAAGCTGTCTCTGCGTGTTTCTGCCACCTGGTCTTGTCCTCTCCATCTGCATCTGGGTTCTAGTTCGACTCAGTGTTTATGTATGGGTGTTTGCTCCTGTTTCCATCAGGTATTAGATGAGGGTTCCATGGGTAAGTTAGTTGTTGATCTCACTCTCTGAGAAGGGCATTTAGGGTAGCCTTTCCACGGAAGCTGAAATTGTTAGTTGGTGGCAGTCTTGTAGTTCTCTAGACCTTTCTTCAAACCAATATTGGCTCCCTCTTTTATGCTCTCTCTCTCTCTCTTTCCTGTCTTCTATTCCTAACTCGGCTCAATCGTCCTGGTCGCATGTGTTTTCCTTTCCTTCTCTTCGTTTTCTCCTACTTCTCTCTCCATTTGCTGCCCCCCCTTCCCCTGTGCTCTGGGGGACTTGTCCCTTCCCAGTTCTGTGAGGGACTTTATATGAATCTCTTAGAATACACCTTATATCCTAGTTTCTCTGATGGTGTGAATTATAGGCTGGTGATCCTTTGCTCTAGGTCTAAAATCCATATATGAGTGAGTACATACTGTGTTCCTCTTTTTGTGACTGGGTTACCTCATTCAGGATGGTTTCTTCAAGTGACATCCACTTGCCTGCGAATTTCAAGATACCATTATTTTTTTTCTGCAGAGTAGTATTTCATTGTGTAGATGTGCCACATATTCATTATCCACTCTTCAATTGAGGGGCATCTAGGTTGTTTCCAGTTTCTTGCTATTACAAATAGTGCTGCTATGAACATAGTTGAACAGATGTCTTTGTTGCATGGATGTGGATCATTTGGGTATATACCTAAGAGGGGGATTGCTGGGTCCTGTGGTAAACTAATTCCCATTTTCCTGAGGAACCGCCATACTGATATCCAAAATGGCTGTATGAGTTTGCACTCCCTCCAGCAGTGGAGGAGTGTTCCCGTTTCTCCACATCCTCTCCAACATGAGTCATCATTGGTGTTTCTAATTTTAGCCATTCTGACTGGAGTAAGATGGTATCTCAAAGTTGTTTTGATTTGCATTTCCCTGATAGCTAAGGATGTTGAGCACCTTCTTAAGTGTCTTTCAACCTTTTTGATTTCCTCTATTGAGAATTCTTTCTTCAGTTCTGTACCCCATTTTTTAATAGGGTTGTTTGGTGTTTTGTTGGCTAGTTTCTTGGTTCTTTGTATATTTTGGAGATCAGCCCTTTGTCGGATATAGGATTGGTGAAAATCTTTTCCTAGTCTGTGGGCTGCCGTTTGGTCTTGTCCACTGTGTCCTTTGCCTTACAGAAGCTTTTAAGTTTAAAGAGGTCCCATTTATTAATTGTTTCTCTCAGTGTCTGTGCCCCTGGAGTTATGTTCAGGAAGCAGTCTCCTATACCAATTTGTTCAAGGGTACCTCCTACTTTCTCTTCTAAGAGGTTCAATGTGGCTGGATTGATTTTGAGGCCTTTGATCCATTTGGACTTGAGTTTTGTGCATGGCGACAGACATGGGTCTATCTGCAGTCTTCTACACACCATCATTCAATTGTGCCAGCACCATTTGTTGAAGATGCTGTCCTTGCCCCATTGTATAATTTTAGCTGTTTTGTCGAAAATCAGGTGTTCATAGGTGTGTGGGTCAATGTCAGGATTTTCAATTTGATTCCATTGGTCTACCTGTCTATTTTAATGCCAATACCAGGCTGTTTTCAGAAGTATAGCTCTATAGTAGAACTTAAAGTCAGGAATGGTGATGCCCACTGAAGTTGTTTTATTGTATGTGATACTATATTTTGACAAGGGCTACTTAAGGGAGAAAGGATTTGTGATCATAGTTCAGGGTGGGAAAGCAAAGGCAGTAGAAGCTTGAGGGGACGGATGATCATGTATCATCTGCCATTAGGGAACACAGAGAAATTAATGCAAGTTATTACTCACCTCCCTTTCTCTACTTATAGCCTAGTATCCTAGAGAGGGAATGATGGTACCCCCAGTGAGCAGCAGGAATTCTCAAGAAAACAATCAAGGTAATAATACCCCCTCAGGTCTACCCAGAGGCCCATCTCCCAGGTGGGTCTAGATTCTGTCAAGACAACAATGAACACCAACAATCACACAATCATTCAAGAACTCTAGTGGGGACAAAGGTGACCAAGGGAGTGAAGGTACCAACTGCCAAGCCTGATGCTCTCAGTTTGATACCTGGGACCCACACAGTGGAAAGGGTGAACCTACTCCTACAAGTTATCCTCTGATCTCCACACATGCTCCACACATGCACACATGGTATAAGCATGAGTGCATACTGCATACATGCATGTGTGCACTCACACATACAAATAAGCAAATAAATAAATATGAAAATGAATTATGAGAGGCTTGAACATTATCTTTTTTATCTTTTAAAAAGTTGTCTTTTTATCTCTGGCAACATTCGTCATTATTGAAATGGTCATTGTCCAAGCACCCTTGTGTTCTTGGAAGTAGGTATCTTTGCTTCTTTCACATCATCCTTGGGTTCTAAAATTTTTGTTGAAGCTGGGTGTCTCCACATATCTCCAATCCTTTGTTTAGTTATATCAAGAAATCAGTATTCTTTGAGTTATTGTCACTCTCCCGACCACTGAAAAGGAAAAGGCCACTGAAAGAACATAACACAATCCGTTGTGTTCATGTTACCTAGACCTATGATCTCTAACCTCCTTCCTTGCTTGAATACTTATACATGTGTGGTGGTTTGGGTGAGAATGGCCTCCATGGGCTCAAATATTTGAATACTTGTTCCCCAGGTTGTGAAATTGTTTGGGACCGATTAGGAGGTGTGGTCACATTGGAAGAGGTGTGTCACTTGGAGTGGGCCTTGAGGTTTCTGAAGATTTGAGCCATTCCCACTGCTCTTTTCCTGCCTTATACCTTGTGCCTCAAGATGTGAGTCCTCAGCTACTGCTGCAGTGCCATGTCTGCCTGCTTCCACGTTCCCCACTATGGTGGTTATAGACTCTAACATCTGGAACTGTAAGCCCCAAATAATCTTTTTCTTCTACAGGTTGTCTTGGCCATGATATCTTATCACAGCAATAGAAAACGTTACTAAGACAATATCCTCCCAGAACTCATGTCCTAGTCCCATGAAGTCATCTACCATTAAGACACTCAGTAAACTCAGGTTCCCATCCTTACTCCCAAAACATAAATGTCTATTCTTGCTTCCTTGAGAAATCCCAAGTCAAGGAAACAAATCTCTTACCTAATTTGAAATAAGAAAACTTAATTATTTATAAATGCAAAATTTGGTAAAAAATCAATATTGATTTATTTGTTTTACTGCCATCAAGCTGGGTATTATCTTCCTATTTTATTTTCTCTTTTTATTTTAGATGCTTACCACTGTATAGCATATTATAGGAAACATTGCATTAAAAAATCTGAGGAAACTTAGAGTAAAAGTGGAGATTGTTGAGGAGTAATAAACATAGGTTATTAAGAACTGGTCAATGAAGGACAAAGGGAATGTCCCTAGAGACCCTCTTTATTCACAGCTTATAGGAAAGTTATGTATGAAATATCATTGAGTAAGATGGAAAATTACTGAGGAAGACTTTACAACATCAATCTTGAATCTAAATTCATGTGTGCTCACATTTACTTTCTCCTATACACATGTGTGACCAAACACATGCAAACATACATATACACAGACAAATGTGCATTAAATGCAAAGGTCTTGAGTTGGAAGGTGGCTCTGTTGATGAACTTACTGCTTTGCAAGCATGAAGACATTAAGTTTAGATCCCCACCACACATGTAAAAAGCCTAGCATGATAGCACATATCTGTAATCCCAGTGCTAGGCCAGCAGAGAAGAAAGTGTTCTGTAGGCTTTCTGGATGGTCAATCTTGTTAAATATGTGAACTCTCAGTTCAGAGAGAGGCACTCTATCAAAAGAATGAGGTGGAGAATAACTAAGGAAAATACTCAATAGTGGCACCTGGCCTCCACACATACCACATGCTCTTGCATACTCACATGAACATGTACACACACACACAAATGTTAGTTCTCAACACATACCTATTCAGTTCATGCATTTAATAAAAGAATATCAATTAAGAGCCTTGTCTATGGTGTTCTCTACTGGGGTACAAATATAAATAAAATCTAATTACTTATTATTATTATTATTTTGTTGTTGTTGTTGTCCCCTTCACTTCCTCCAGATGGTCAGGCCAAGGACTGCCAGTGGATTTCGGGGCTCTCTGGTTCACGGAGAATATCAAGAGGTAGTGACTATAAAGCATGGAGGGGGAAATAAAGGGAGAGGGGAGGAGAAAGGGAGGAAGAGGCGCAGGAGGGAGAGACTAATGTGATTACTCTTGCCTTCTGAAATAGAAGCATAATTTTGTTTTGGTTTTTAGCTTGCTTAAGAAATTTCAAAAAGCACTCCAAAATAAAAGAGAACACATACACTCTGAGCAACCAGAAGCATTTTCTCAGACAGTGTGTTTCCTGAGGAAAATTTGGGATTTTTTGCTTCTGGCCAGACTGGACTCTGTCCCTGCCCAACTAATTCTGCCAAAGCTTTGATCCTAAAGAAACACCTCTGTATTTCAAATGCAAACCCACAATAGCAGACTTTGTGGTAGATGGATTTCACATTCGTGATATTCCTAGTTCACACGGACTTTCCCAAACCGCATTCACTGGGCATGGGTTACATACCACATGTCCACTCCCATCTTCCAACCCTGGCCACAGCTTCCATCACACACTATCTTTTTTCCCCTTCAGTCAAACTTCCTATCCATTAACCATGCTTTAAGAGTTTCTAAGATTTCAAATCTTCCCTGAAAGTATTTCCCTCTTAAGATGGAATTTTTTCCATATTCAGAGTTAGACGATGAAGCCTCATGTGCAGTGACACCCCAAATGAAGGCTCCAACACATTGCATTCAAATGCTGCCCCAAAACATTTTAAAAGAGCTTCACATTTTGTTAGTGTAACACTGTGCTGGTGAAAAGTGGCAGCTATTGTCTACTTAATTTCTAAAGAGTAAAAGCAGGCTAGGCAGAAAAATCCATGCCTGACATCCCTCAGTGGGATGCAAGAGTCAGAACATGGGAGGACCTGCTGATTCTTAAAGAATGATTGATGGACTCTAGGCCCAGAGTTTCTTTGCAATGTTGACTTCAAATAAAAGCTTCTACGGTGTCTCAGTGGTTACTGCACTTTATGACCGTGGATTTCTTTGTTCTTCATCTGAGATGGTTGTTAAAACTGTTTGAAAATACTTCTTCTAAAATACTTATCCCTTCCATTCAAATATATTTTCTCCTTCCACACACGAGAACTAGGCATATATTGTGAACACAGCCTGGATTATTACTCACAACAACTTTGCTTTGCTGCTATTTATGCTCTGGAAAATTAAATGCTGTATGTAAATCCTCAGCTTGCACTTGCAAACCTGATCTGTGGAAAACTCCACATACTGCTTCTGCTTTTTTTCCTTGACGTTTACTCAATTTAAACGTGAAAATGGAGTGAATGAGTGTATTCGTCCTTGTAATAAACACTAAGGTTTTAAATTTTGTTCTATCCCCTCCCTCCCTTCTTTCCTTACTTAATCACATTTATTAATTTTTAAAATTATTTTTATTTTGTTCTTCCTCATCTTTATGTTGAAGAAGATGAAACCTAAGAGTTTTACATTGCCTCAAATATTCATTCAAATCATACAAGTTCTTCATTGACATTGCCTTTCCTTCTCCAAAACCTCACTTTAGAGGAGTGATTTATTATTTAATTATTAGTGATTGGAAAATGTTTTGAATGGAAACAAACCAAATGATCCTTTGGAGAAATATGAAACTCATTACCAGCATAAGCAGCCCAGCAATCAATGGGTGGGTGAAAAGCCTTGTCTCCAGAGGATAATCTGTGAGAAACCACTTTTAGAGAAAAATATAGATGGCTAAATATAGTCATGGGTTTTAGGATATCTATTTCCTTTGATTTCTTTAAATAGCTTCTGTTGAATGATATTTAAAAACAAATGTTGATTTCTTATTTTGCATTCTGATACCTATTTATTAAAGGAAAAATATTTAGGCTGTAAACCAAGCAAAAGAAAGCTTGCAATTCCACCTAACCTAAAATGGAAACAAACATTTAACATACCAAATTCCAGGCACCTTCTCTACCCAGATAATTTAGCATAAATAGGATTAACAGTGTTGCACCTCTCAGAAGCATGTTTTTTGTCCTGTTATGAGAGTCTGTTGACACCAATACAGAAGCAGCTACAATACCACAATAAATCATCTTATGACATGTTGTATGCCACATTGTAACTCACACTGTCCTCTATGATCCGATGGACAATATGACTATTAACTTTGTCCATTGATGCAAAGGGAAACTTCCAAGAGGAGAACCATGAGTGAGAACAGTGTAGGGAGCAGTCTTTGTGGGGCTGCAATCGGAGCCAGCCAAGGGCCCCAAGTGTGTACCTCAGTGGGGGAGTTTGGATGAGGGAAAGGCTAGCTATAGACCATAAAGAAAAGACAGAGACACAGAATAAAGGTCAGGAGGGCAGATCCATCAATACTGAAAATGCCATGAGTTTATTTTTCACTACTCTTATATACCTTAACCAAAAAGAGGAACATGGTATCATATATGCAGAACAGACTTTTCTTCCTCACTCATTCTAAGGGGTCAATAAACACATCTTAGCTCCAACTTCTTGTTCCCTAGCCTTGAGATCAGGAGTAGCCACACCTCAGATTCAACTTCTCCTTCCCTAGCCTTGAGAGTTAGGAGTAGTCACACCTCAGATTCAGATCTGTTGTTATTTAGACTAAGAGAACCAAAGCATCCTTCTGTAGCCAAACCTTTGACCTTTAGGTCTTATGACTTGCTGACAAGCTTTGAACTCTCTGTCCTTGTGCCAAGATGGAGTGCAGCCATCTTTATGGGCACCCACAGAACAGCATGAGCCTGGAAAAGAAGCTGGGCTTGCTTTAAAGACAGAAACACTTTTGAAGCTTTGGGTGGATGCTCCCAGATGAGTCTTCTCAAAGTTGAGCCAACATAAATGTGATGTACTACCGTGACCATTTCCCAAAACCTCAGATTGGCAGAAATGCCATTTCGTTCTAATATGCTTTTTATTTTCAGCAGTGTTTAATAATCTTTGTCTCTGCCCCACTGACTATGTGTCTCTTTTAAAATAAATTGCTAATCATCTTTTTGTCCATGAACATATATATGTATATATTATATAAATACCTTAGCATCAGTTTCACTTCCTGATTCATGGAGCCTCTTACTTTTAAATACAATTCATCTTTCTCCCTTCTTCCTCTGAATTTTACTTGCCTGTGATATTTTCTGCAACAAAGCAAAGTTTTCCACGGTCTGTAGCTCAATCCCCAGCAGTTCTTTTTTTTTTTTTTTTTTTTCCTTTTACTGAAGGTCTCAACAATATTGAGGAAATTAAATTGACTGCAAAAGTCAGTCTTAAGTGGCAAAAGAACTCATTCAGGGTTTCCACGTGCTCTATATACATGATGCTTACTATCAAACCACTCCCATGGAACACCGTTTTTCCAGAGTGTTAGCCAGGAGGCTGTGCTATTTCATATGAATAAATGTAGTCTTTCCAATTTTTGAAAAAAAATTAAATTTAATGGAATATCTTCCAATTCTAAGGTTTCCTACAACATTTTTCCCTCAAAGGCTTGGTGCTGCTGCTCATTGACTTTATTAGAATCTAATAAAACCTGGTGTCACATTATATATTCTGTTATTTTAAATTTAATATGTCAATATTAAACAGTGTTGTGCAAAGATCTCTATTACTTCCAGATGTTCTACCGACTGACAAGTTCAAGGACCTCTGGTGCATTTTATGTTTGCCACAGTGAAAACTAATAGAAGATAACGTTCAAGACAGAAAAATGTGAACACTGAAGACTGAGAGTTCTATCATAAGTGCTATCCATGTGTTGCCTTTGTTAAAGTCCCATGCTTCAATTGTAAACACCACTGATGCATGTGTCCACCATGTCTGACAACAACATTTTCCAAAGGAAAAGGTTTCCTACTACAAAATTATTATTCTTTACATTAGATGCATAGAAGGGAAAAGGAATCTTATTTATCTTATTTATTTATCTTGGTCATTTTGTGTGTGTGTGTGTGTGTGTGTGTGTGTGTGCGCATCCAAAGGCATGCTTCATTGCTGCACCCCTCAGCGGCCCACAGAAACAGAAGTTTTGCATTGCCTGACCCAGTAGCCACTTTATTCAGCAGGCCACTAAAAGCCCATTCAGAGTACCTCTCACAAGCATATATCCACAACAGGTACTGAAAGCTCGTGAACCTAGAAGAAGACAACAACAAAACTAAAATAAAATAAACTAAGATTTACAAAGAACAGAAAGCTTACTCCCCAAACCCAGATTTCCTATAACACTAATACTTCTACAGAGAACAGGTAATGTGATAAAATTGTCCTACTTCCAATCCCCCCAGACAAATCCAGTGCCCCTCCTGCCCTCCAAGTATCAATCATCAGCCCAGAGAGGCAAATGAACTTTTAATCAATAACAGCTACTGTTTCTTGTACCAAGACTGTTTATGATTTAAAAGGGGGAAGAAACCTAAATCAATCCTGATGTGAATGTTTTCCCTCTTGAAGAGAAAAAGTAACACCCTGTGTAAAGGCAAGGGGTGTGGCTATGTGTGCATGTGTGTGCGTGCGCGCGTGCATGCCTCTGTGTTTGTATACACACATATAAAAGAGGATATGTATATTTGAATTTTTGTGCACAGTGACCTTATGAATGACAATTAACAGAATAATCACAACGTTGGCTGCTATGGATTGATGAGTCATGTCAGCCAAGCTCTTTCAGTCTTTTTCTTCATGCCACTCTATTTCCTGTTTACATTCATACATTGGTGTAGACAACTAGAAGCAAAGGATAATTTAGGAACATCTGCCGAGAGATGGCAGCTGCATTGGGAGAGTCTGAAGCTATTCAGATGTGGATTAATCAGCTTAGGTGTAGGAGAGACATCAGAGGAACATTTAGATTATATTTATTATACATGGGTCTGGTCAGATATGACATACTGGAGATGTTAGTATGTCAAACCTGCAAAAGTATTTCTGCTCTGGTTGAAGATTCTTGCCCCTTCCTCTACCCTTCCTACCAACCCTTGAATGGCCAGAGTTCTGCTACAATTTTTAAACACAGTACCAGACTTTAAGCCCCTGGGGACTGATTCTCCCCTGTGTTTTCCATTCATCTAGGCTTCATCATCATATACTTCTGACTCACAAATCTAAATAATGCTGGTAGTTAGTCTTGCTGCATCTCGAGCCTCCCACCAGCCAGAGACAAATCAAACTGGACACTTTATTAAACTGGCTGCATCACTTTGGCATGTTTGCACAAAACCAGAAATAACTTCCCTGAAGATTACTGAAATGAAATCATCTTTCACCTAATTGAGAAAAGCTACACAGGCGTATGCCCAATTTTAAAGAGTGATGTGATTGGGGGAAATGATGATGGGAGTGATTTCTTGACTGTTTTCTTTTACAGTTTGCTGAAATGGAACAAATCAATCCTGTCTTGATTATTTATAAAACCTTAACACCAATGGGGCGGGGTGAACTAATGAAACCAGGCACCAGGAATGTGGAAACTTGCATTTCTAAACTGCTGGCACACAGACACACATTAGTGTCTTGTAGCTTTCAAGCATTGAAGAAATGAGTTTTCTGTCTCCAACAACGGTTGGTGAATCTCAAGCATTTGCACCTAATTACTCATCACTATAGCTGGCAGCCGGGCAAAAGATCCAGCAAGAAGCCCATGCTTGTGAAGAACTGTAAAGACACTGGCACCTAGATTGAGAGAGCTCTCTCTTTATATCCCAAGGCTGTTAAGTGTCAAGAGTGAACTTTAGTCATTGTTTCTCTTTGTGGAAATCCCATGTCTTAAGATCCGACATTCAACATATTATCCATGTGTCTCT
The DNA here is from genome assembly GCF_943737965.1 of Phodopus roborovskii. Lineage (NCBI taxonomy): Eukaryota > Metazoa > Chordata > Mammalia > Rodentia > Cricetidae > Phodopus > Phodopus roborovskii. The sequence goes on from NW_026126433.1 coordinate 34,900,581, forward strand.
GAAAAGGGCTTCTTTAACTGGTGCCTTCTCCTCTTCTACACCGCTCACACTTGTGTCTTGGGTCTGGGAGAAAAGACACACTGTACCCTTTCTATGCCTCACCTCTGCTCTCTGAAACTCCAGCCATGCACATCATTCTCACCCCTTTAGTTTTCACTACTTGGACAGAAGTCAATTGTTCAAGTGGTAAGAGCTCAGAGATCCTGGTTTGGTTGAAAGTTCTCGATTAGGAGAAGAAATTCCTGAGGCTGATCAGTGGCAAGCATGTGACAGTTCTTTTTTTTTTTTTTTTTTTTTTCCAGAGTTTCATGAGAATAGACCTCCATAATGGTGTTTACTGAGTAATGCAAATCAAATGACTTAGATAAAGAACAGCTCCACAAAATGTCCTTTATTGGAGCTGAAGTAGTCTTTCTTGCCTTTATGGAATGAACCACTCATGAAATACATCTCTCCCATGGAAACTCCTAACTTGATGATTTGTAGTCTATCACAAAATTATTTTAAGCTCCCTGAGTGCATGGTGGTAGCAGATCAAAGACAAGAGAAACATATCTGAATGATGTGAAATCCATTTATTCCTTATAGTCATATTTTCCAAAATACCATTCCCAGCATGTAGACCACAGGTGGACTCCTGAAGTTTTCAGATTGTAGTGATGTGAGTTGAATAACACACATTGAAGAGATAAAATGTGTGAGTTTTTCCAAGATGTGGATGCATAAGTAGGAACAAAATCTTACCAAGCTTTGATAAAGCAAATATCATGAGTCATCCAAAATTTGAATATGGATCATCTTAGCAGCAATCTCATTCTGCCCGAGAAAAACACATGCTGTTCAGCAGTGCCATGAATGTAAAATGTCTCTAATTATATTGGATAATTGAGAAAGCATAAAATGTTATTATCCTGCTACAAGTTTATTTGAAAATAAAATGTAGCATCTTTCAAAATGATAATAAATTAGATTTTTCTGGTGTAACTGTGTCCTTGTAGTTGTTTGCAACATAGAGTTGAGCAGTCTTAAAGAAGGAGGAATGCCTACTCAAAAATATAAAGCTACTTTAATTGGCAATAGAACGTGACTGAAGATGGAGGTAACTTTCGCACTCTCTCTCTCTTTTTCTCTCGCTTTCTGTCCTTTTCCTTCTCTCCTTCCCACCCACTGACCCTCTTTTATCTTCCATTATCCCTATTGGTGCTAGTTTAAGATTTTCCAGCTAACCTAAGGATGAGATAGTATTGAATCAAGAATTTGTCCCTGTTCCACTAATAGAGTAGCCCTTGCTAAAAGAACTGTAGCTTGCTCAATAAGACTATGAATTTAAAATGTTAATCTTTTAGGGAAAGTTGGTAAGTACATCAGATATCAACTATGAATACAAATACTTACATAATAAAATATAAGTATACTATTTTAAGCCTCCATACTGTTGATATTATTTATATATTTTACTGGTATTGTGTAATATAATTCTGTTTTGTAACTTGCCTTTAATCATACATACTTCTATCCAACTAAATATTCACCAAAATTCTGTTACTTAATAGGCTATGAAATGGCTACTAAACAAGGGCATTATAATTTCTTAGCTATAATTAAATTATTCAATATTTCTCATTTAATTTTTCATTTAAAAGTGAAGTTACATTAGACAACTTTGCAGCCAAGACAATCAGTGTATGTGCATTTTTTCTTAGGATGCATTTCAACATCTGGAATTCCTGAATCAAAAAGGAGCTTAAAGTAAAATCTGCTGAAGAACATAGCCACTGCCAACCCTTTACATTCTCCATTTAGTACTTGAATTTGTGAGGCTGGACTGTTTCACTTAATATGATTTCCAGTTCTGTATATTTTCCTTCAAACAAAATAATTTCATTATTCTTTATGACTAAATAAGACTTGATTACATGTTTATACATGCCATGTTTACTGTATTTTCTTCACTTTGTCTGGTAATATGTACCTGAGCTGTTTGTGAATAATACGGTAAACAGATATTTCGGTATTTCTATAGTAAACTGCCTTGGATTTTGGGGGTTATAACTCAGAATTAATATAATTGGACCACCAGCTAATTGCATTTTTAATTTTTTATGTGATCTTTATACTAATTTCCAAAGTAGCTAGTCTAATTTTGTACTTCCACCAACATTGTAAAAGGACCCATTTCCTCCTGAATCCTTGTTGCTCTTTATTTTCTTGGTGATAGTCATCCTGAATAAGGTGAGATGGAATCTCAGTGTAGGTTTGATTTGGATTTCCCTCCCGGCCAAATATATTGGACATTTCCCGCACTTGTTTATTGGGTATTTGCACTTGATTTGAAAAGTGTTGAGTTAGTTTGAACATTTATTATTTATTTATTTTCCCTTTTATTATTATTTTTTCTTATTTTACATATCGATCCCAGTTCCCTCTCCCTCCCTCCTTCTCTCCCATGCCCCCCTGTCCACCCTCCAATCCCACCCCACCCCTCCACTGCACAGGGAGGGTGATGCCTTCCAGGATTGATCAACAAAATCTGTCAAGTCCTTTGGAGTAGGTCTAGGCCCTCCCTCATGCCTCTAGGCTAAGAGAGTATCGCTCCATGGGGAATGTGCTCTTAAAGTCCTTTCATGCACCAGGGATACATCCTGGTTCCACTGTCAGAGGTCCCTTAGACTGCCCAGGCCTTCTAACTGACACCCATGTTCAGGGGGTCTGAGTTGGTTCAATACTGGTTTCCCAGCTATCAGTCTGGGGGCCCATTAGCTCCCCCTTGTTTAGGTCAGCTGTCTCTGTGGGTTTCTGTAGCCTGGTCTTGTCCCCATCCCTCTCTGCATTTGTTTGAACATTTATTGATCACAGTATTTGCTCTTTGAGTATTTGGTTGTTTCAGTTTTTGCATATTCTGTAGATTGTTTATTTGCAGTGTTGTTTCTTTTGCTGTGGAGAAGTTCTGAGCTTTTGAAACCACACTTGTCAATTCTCACTATTAATTTCTCAGGTTATCAGAATTCTAGTGAGTAATGCATCTCTCATACCTGCACCTCAAATAAATTATTGATTTTCTCATAAAAATTATTTCATCACTTTGAAATTTTACCTGCTGTGCATGAAGGCTCTTTCTACATACCCCATGTATATCAAGTGTTATGCCTCTATCTTTGTTTTTTCTCATCTCTAATATTGCAACTTACTACATTTCATCAACTATTCACTGAAGCTTTCAAAGGAAGATTGCATATATCCCTTTGATTGATGCTTTGGAGATAAATATCTTCTTTATCTATTTTTAAGCCTTATTGAGAAAGAAGCCCCATATAGTTTTATGGAAAACAGAACAATCCTATCATTAATTTTGATGCCTTAACACTGGACGGGCACAGACATTGTGCATTTCTGATCTATTCAAATATTAGAAGTTGATGAAATGAATAGCTTCTCTTGGCATGGACAAGGGCTCTACATAATAGCACACTAAAATTATGTTTCATTCTAGAGGATTAGCATGTAACATTCTATTTGAAAGTCTTTTTGATAAAAGATGGAGTGTTTATCTCTTTTCCATAGATATGTATATATACATATACATACACATGTAATACATGCATGCATTTATATATATATATACATATATATATATTTGCTGTATTTAATTATTTTTCTTGGATGAAATTTCTTAGGAAAGATGCACTCTTCAACTCTTTACTTACTTCTTCACATGCCTCCAAGTTCAAGGGCAGAGCAGTTCGTTTGTACATTGCTTGACACCCTGCTTATGGTTAAGCTCTGTTCCCATAGGTATTTTCTTCCGGTGTTTGCCACAGGGAGTTTTCCGTGCCAGAATCCGCCTCTGGATTCCTCTCCATTCCATCTTTCTTGCTTCTTATTAACTCCAGAACTCTTTGGAAACTGCTTTAATAAGTAACTTTGATCCTTCTGTGATTTTCAAGGATCTCTCTATTTCTTCCAAACTCTCAGCTGACAGATTTCTGAACGCAGCCAACTTCTCAGAGATACTGTGAGCTGAACACCCACAGGAAGGCCTTTTGGGGACCTTGCGAGTGTGGGTGTTTGAGAGCTGTGTTGATTCATGTCCTTATTTCTCTTGAAATGAATTCTGGAGAAGACTTTTCAGATACATGATCTTTGCTTCCTGAATAAAAAATGTTCTCCGAAACAATAAGCTTTAATAAAAAAAAGTGTCTGCCACATGAGGGTGCCTGTAATCCCACTCTCCCAAGGTTATCTTTCTTTTTAAAGAAACTTCTTTTTTCTTTGTGTTCACTATAATTTTCAGAAGGAACACTCTAAGTCTGTGGAGTCTCCCTACCTAGGCAAAAGAACTATTAATATCTCTGGGCTGAATGAAAACCAATACCAATAAAGTTTAAGTGGACATTCAAAGGTTCCACTGAGGGAAGGAAATGCCTGAATGGAGAGAGTTAAGGTTTGGGGCTTCTGAAAACATCTCTTCTCTTGCCTTGAGTCATTGAGGACATCAAGTGCTTTTTTAGGTTTTAGAATTTTTATTTGTAAAAGGAGCTAATGTTATCAAGAATGTTCATAGGTAGATTCCTAAGGCTAAGTTAGGGCTTTAACAAGATGAGAATAGGGCAATTAATTGGAGGGACAGGACAGACTTAATATAGCAATATATCTTTAAATCTGGAAAGATAACATTTTTGGGAAATTTTCCATATCTCAACCTGTGCAAAACACAGCCAGACAGCAGTTTTGGTGATGTAGCATTGGCTGTTAAGAGGTTATGTAGCTATTTAATGTGACTATGTTGCAGTAGAGCACACATGATGAAGCCTTATGGACTCACTGCCTCTGCCTGGGTGGGGCGGGGTGGGGTAGGTAGGAAAAGGGGATTGCAGGGGTGGGTGTTTATTAGTTCACCTTGCTATTTTCAACCACATTGAAAACACAGCATTCAGGATTTTCTCTGCCATTATGTGGATATATCTCAAGGCCTTTCTCTTTGCAATGGTTATTAAGTGTATCTAGTATATCTATATATCTCAGGATACACAGTATCCTTAAAGCCTTAAATGCTACATGTCTGTTTCATGCGATACATATAAATGAATGGATATTAAATTAAAATCATTTTGTGTACTGTGCTTGAAGATTTCTGATAATGATGCTTACATTCACGTCATGAAATAATATTTTCATTAATATCAATTTTCTTGAAAGATAAACATCATAAAATAGCCATCCAAGACAATTATAACATTTATTTTTTTTTAAGCAGAAAACCTTTTGTGTTAGTGTTACAGAGCAGCTAGTGAAAGGAAACTTATTTTAACCTGTGTGTTCCACAGTCTTCGCACAGTATTTTGTCTACCTACGAAGACCTATACACAAGGCAGTGAAATAAATTCATTGTTTTTAGGCTGAAATTTTCCATCAGGTGCCTCCAGCTTCTTAAATATGATACAGTATTGTCATGTATAAAATATATGTTCAAGAAAAATACAAGAGAGTTACAGAACACTGAAAAATTCCTCCTAAAGTTTTAAGTTAGTCTAATATTGTGTGCTAGACCACATCCACAGTTATCCTTAGACTCGTACAGCCCATGAGGGGCAGATTAAATGCATTTAACCATTGACTTTAACTACAACTACAGCTGGTAAAATGCAAAACACTGCTGTTAATAAAACATGGCTCATAGTAAACTGACACTCCTTTTTGTTTTTCCAATTGTTCCTATGCGTTTACTAGATAAATAAAAGGTTACCTAATTTGTTTACAGCTGTTTCTGCACTGATAACATTGGTATCATAATAATTTGAAAGTTGGGAAGATCTGGTCAAATGCATGTAGAGTACTTGGCAAGCTTAAAAATATCTCACAGTTCGTTTTCCTCTGACAGTAAGGCTTGCAGATGTTGGGAATATTTCACTAGAAAACTGAATTCAATTTCCTCATGATGCTTGAGTTTTCTACAACCAAGGACCTACTCCAAGTGTACTGAGTAAGAGAAGAGGAATTTTTTAAAACACATTCAAAATGAAAGTGATATGTTGAAGTGTGGGATAGTGCAGTAAGATGACTATATAGTGTAGTTTATAAAATATTAGAAGACAAAATTCCAGTATCTCCCAACATAAAGAAGTGGTAGATATTGGTGGATATAGAATGCTACTTGCCCTGATTTTATCATTACATGTTGTACACTGCATTATTACACTGTACCTTATAAAGATATTCAATTATATGACAATTTTTTAAAATTAAAAGATATGAATATTAACCTTCATTGTGGTGCTTACATACATGTGTATGGCAGCAGAGGAGGCCGAAATGCTCTAAGAAGGAAGGTGTGCTGTTGGGAATGTTGTCTGTAGACACAGGTTGGAGATGAATGTCGGCAATGCCATCTCTGAAACAGAAAATATGGTGGAAAAAATAGCCAGATAATCCTCACATGACATTCTTAGGGAGCCAAAATATAGACTCTCACAATGCCACTATACTCAACTTCAGAAATCATGTCCCAGATGATTTATGGGTTTCCACAGCAGAGCTTAAGTACAGAGACAGCTAACAGATAATGAGGGGAAAACACAGTACTGTGGATAGCTGAGTAGGACAGGACAGTGGACCAAACACAAGATAGTTTCACACTCACAAGCCATTGTGGCTCTGCTGTCACATTGTTTGGGGATATACAGGGCAGCCACATCTTACCCTCTTTGACAGACAGAAGTGGTTTCGCCAAGCAGATAACAGAACTTAGACGGTGACTAAATTGCTAAGAGGGAAGGTTTAAAGCAAGTGTTCCGTGTGGCTGACTTTTAGGGAGGCAGCACCCAATCAGCACCAGGGTAAATAAGAAAATCAGCAAAAGCGGCCAGGGCTAGACTTTTTCTGTCAGAGGGGTAAATAAGGAAACAGACGCTTTCTGTTGGTAATATAAGAAAAAAGGAGCAAGCACACACTTTTCCTGATGGTAACCTTCTCTTTACTTCAACTTAAATAGTCTCTCTATCTTGACAATCTCTCCTTACATACATACGCTTCTCTCCCTCCCAGTTACATATTTGTATATTCAGTCACAGTTACAAATGTCCACACAGTCATAGCTATACATCCCATTTGCTTAGCTCATTCACTTCACCGCACTTTAGACAGCTTCTAGGCATAGCTCCTCTATGTAGCATAGCAACAGCTCTTCCACACACCTTCCTCTCTCACTCCTAAGCTGTTCGTTCATTCTTCACTCTCTCACTGTCATCCATTCTCACACTTCCCTCATGCTTGTTCTTCAACGCTCTCACTTCTCTCTCCCACAGCAGCCTCCTCCTGTACATCTCTGCCTTCTGCCTCTGCTGCCCTTCTGTCGTCATCGTCATCACAGCTCCTTCACTCTCTGCCTTGCCAACCCCCACGCCCCACCTCCCACCCCCTAAGCCCCCTACCCCTGCTCTCCTTCACTGCCTTCTGCCTCTGCTTCTCTTGCCTTCTCATTCCCTGCCTTGCTGCCCTCTGCCTCTCACTCTGCTCTCCACTTCCTGCTCATCCCACAGCCAAACTCTGGGCAACTATAAATTAGTTTTCAGGGCCCAACCCCTACTCATAACAAATGTTAAGTCACGTAGTTTCTCTCGGCGTGGGATTGTCACAATGACAGGCCAGTAAGTAAGTGGCCTTGCATATAGCTATGAGTTGGTGAGGGTTCCCAGTAAGTAAACAGTTGTCTGAACCAAGGTTGGGGAGTATATGCAGACTAAAGTTGCTTCAAACTCTAACCTTGAATCAGTTAAACAACACCTGGGAGAATGACCTCCTGTATTTGTATCTAGAGGCAACCAGATATGGTCTCCCAGGAAACCAGCCTGCTTTGAATGTGCCCTGAAGTCTAAAGTTAGCTTCTCTGTGTGAAAGGCTGTCTTTGTGACTGATAATTCTATGTCAATCTGAGTAATGCAAAATATTCGTGCCCAACAAGTATAAAACACACCACCAAAGGGTTGTGGAAAGAATCCCACAGCTGTTCTTATTAGGGAGGCACAGCAGTGGTACTTGAGAAAGTTATAGGAACAACCAATCATTCGATCAATAACCCCACGACTTTGCCAAGGGGGGTCCCCAATAATGTCTGATGAGTTGGCTTTGCCAAGTAGGACTCTCCAACAATGTCTAGTTAAATACTTGCTAAATACTAATTGTCACTGCTGTATAGCCCCAAGGCCTTCTGCAGTTTGGTTTACAGACTGTGACATTACAAAATATTTGTGTTTTAAAGCCAATCCTTATTAATAGTAGAGTCTTTGCTTTCTTATTTGCTATAGCTAGTTTGTAATTCCGAAATCCATATCTGTAATGGACTAAGGTAGTGTTTTGTTGTGTGTGTCCTTCTCAGAGATTATTAAATACCAGACTTGAAATTCTATGCTTTTAATGGGGATTTTGCTATTAAACTCTTCCCAACTGCATGCTGAAATATTGTCATGGATTTCTGAGCACAAGAAGTCTAACATGCATCTTAAGAAGAAAATTACCTATGACAGAGGGGCATCATTCATGCATTTATGGCTGTGCTTTTAGTCATGAGTTCAATTTTAATGAATCAAATAATGTATTTTAATACAAAGCAAACATAAAATACAGTTGTGTATTGTTCAGTTAATGAAAACATACGCAGAGGCATGTAGAAACCTAATCCTGTTTTCCCCTACAAGAAATGGTATATTATTTATTATTTATTGCTGTGTTTATTGTTGCTCATCCTGTTTTTCTTTCACTAGGAAAATTGATATTATGGTTTGAATGTTAAATGTCCACTACAGACACAGGTTCTTGCATGCTAGATCCCCCAGGTAGTGGCACTGTTCATAGAGAGTCTAGAACTGATTTGTGGCCTAGCTAAAAGTCAGCAGGCTTTGAAGGTTAGATCCACCTTTAATTCTGAGGAAATACCTCTGATTCCCCGTTCATCAAGATGGGAGGCTCCAGTGCCACATGTTCCAACTTTCATGAACTTGCTCATGCCTTCTTTTCTATGATGAATGGAGAACAAGGACCAAAATAATTCTTCCTCTAATAGGTTGCTTCATTAGATATTTTGTCATAGTCATGAGGAAAGTAACTAACATGGTTAGCTTTAACTACCAATTCCACACTTCTAGAGTCATGACTCTCAAATGAGAGATTGTCTAGATTAAATTGGCCTGTGGGCATGTCTGTGAGGGAATTATCTCATTTGACAGTTACTGTAGTGGGAGGACCCAACCATGATAGATGCATTCTTCTCTGGGTAAGGTATGCTGGGTTGTATGAGAGGAGAAAGCAGTCTAAATACCAGAAGGCTCACGTTAATTCATTGTTCTCTCTTCACTGTGGATGTGATGTGGCTCACTGCTTCGAGTTCTTCTGCAGGGATGGACTGGAACTTTGAATTCTGAGCCAAATAAATCTTTTCCTCCTCCAGTTGTTTTGTGATGGTATTTTATTACAACAGCAGGAAAAGCACCTAAGATAGTATACAGAAAATTGGTATTGAAAAGTATTAATTTTCTTGGGTATTTTGTCACAGATGATGGGAAAAGGAGAGTCTTACTGATAATCTGATCCAACTTTATAATAAAATGAGCCAGGCATGACTTATGCTATTGCTCGAAATCCAGATGTGCTTGTTTGCTTGGGGATATGCTGGAACAAGGTAACTTTTGCTCCATGTTTGCAGGTGGCATTGTGCTATGACAAAAGACCCCTATCAGTAATAAATGAGATCCATGTAATGATATTTTTGTTTTTTTCAAATATTTACAATTATCATAAGTACATCTTATTTAGACAACTAAGTCAACAAAGCTTCCTTCTTTAATATATTTTTTTATGTTTCAAGGATCCTGAAGAAGTCAATATTAAATTATGGCAAATAAGAGAAATGTGGCAAACTTAGACAAAATTAGATCATTAAGAGAAGTATGAGTCATGGGGTTAACTATCCAGAAAAGCATAAAGGTAACTGTGTGACCTAAATGATAGTATCGAATTCAATGAACACTTGCACATCTACTTAGTGTAAAACATACTGCTTCATGTGCCAATTTTCACCTTTCAAGGTTTGAATTGTGGTAATATTATTTAATGCCAATTTCATTTTGATTTCCAGTTAGGGCATGAAGACATAACAATAATGCATGGGATGCATAGGTATGATATGTCCTAAATAGTTATTTATTATCTATAAATTTTTCCTTGGCACCTTCTTGTTTGCCCTGTAATGCATTTTTAAAAACATTATTTCTGGAAACACAAAGCGTCAACAAGTCAAATGGTATATAGGTATATAGACAAACTTGTTGTCTAAGGATGAAAATCTAGGGCCCAGCTTTTAGAGTCAGGTCTACAGCCAACTCTACCTCATCTGTCCCTAACAACGGGCCTTAGAATAATCAACCAATGTACTTGCATGTAGATGGAAATAAAATTTCTCAACTTGTAAGTACACTGAAAGATTTGGTGCTAAGTTTAGATCTGAGGCCTGTGTTAGTATGAAGCCTTTATGCCTGCACAATGTCTCAAATGGTGTTAATTATCAATTCCCTTTGTTGCTGCTTTGTTAATGTTTTTAATCTTCTGAGGAAAAGGAACATTTACCACAAACAAACTGACATGGACTGCTGCAAGCATTTTCTTGCTTGATTGTAGAATACAATAAAAATGGGTAGGTTTAGCCCCGTTTTATGGGTAAAGAGATATAGAGATTATGCAACTAACTAGTAAAGCCAGTGTTCATGTACAAGGGCATCAAGACATACCATTTAAATATCACCCTCTTTTCACTGTTTTGTATAGTTTTGCATTATAGCTTAGATTTGAATGTATTCTAAAGAGCCAATTGTTAAAGGTTTAGTCCCAAGTCCCTACTACTATTTGGAGGCAGAACTTACTTAAAAGAATGACCAAATTGTCATTGGGGATTACCCTTGAAATGCTATTAGAAAACTCAATCTCCTCTCCTCTCTCTCTCTCTCTCTCTCTCTCTCTCTCTCTCTCTCTCTCTCTCTCTCTTCCTTGTCATTTTTGCTCAAGCATCTTTCTTTCCCAAATGGACCTAATAGGCTTCTGCCTTGCTATTATCCCAAGAAAAATGGGGACAACATACATGGACTAAAATCTCCCTAATCATTTACAAGCTAAAGTAAATTTTGTCTGTAAGTAGATTATCTTTGATTACTTGAGATATTTTTTATGTATCAACAGAAATCTCTATAAAACATCCTTATATGTGTGTTTTCCATATAATACTGTGAGAATTCATACACTACTTCTCATTTTCTTCGCCATAGGTCCTGCGTGTCAGAATCACCTAGGACACCTAATTATGCCAACTCCTGGATTCCATCCCTGAGGTCAGAATATTGGTGAGTGGAGTTCCAGAATCTACTTGATTAATGAAATATTCAAGTAACAAGCGTCTCGTGCACTCTGAAGGAGACACATTGATCTATGTATTAATATACTTCAAAAGGAATGGAGAAATATAGCATATCATAAAACATACATAGGCAATATTGGTTTTTATACCAGGTGTTTTCAGTGAGTAACCTGCCCATATTCCTTGAACCTTGATCATGCTATTAAAGGTATTCAGCTTTTACTGTTGGTTTCTGTATGCCTTTCTGTGGATTGATCATCCAACACTTAGACAGAACTTTATTTATACATATAGTGAAAGTAGCATAAAATTAACTGTCTCTATTGTATACATGTCTTCCATGATTCAAAACCAATGACTGATTAGAAGTAGTGTGTAAACTTTCCAGTATTTTGACTACTTGGGCACATGATCTTCTGTGGTTTGGTATTATATACAGTAATATCTATAAATAATGATATTCAGAGACTTCTATAATATTTAATTCCAGGAGTTTTGATGGTGGCTATCTTAGATTGACACCATTTATTCTCTGTCCTTTTCTCTTTCTCACTCTCCTATTTTCATTTCATTTTCCATACTTGCCCACTATCTCTAACCTACATTCTGACCCTTGTATCTGCATCGCTTCTGAGTCAAGAAACCAGAAAGCGTTCAATTAAACACCCTCCAACTATAGCATTTATTTCTATATGTATGGTTGTCAGAAGTTGTGGAGGGAAATTAAAACATTCCATTCTCCTGAGGAGGGCAGGAATGCCTGAAAAGTTAAGGTCTTGAGTGTAAAAGAGATGTTTGCAGAGCCCCTTGCTGATTATGGAGGCCAAAGAAAGACAGGGTCCTGGGAAGACACTTTCCTCCAATAAATGCTACTGAATGAGGCAAGTCTGAGACTTGACATTTTCTTCCTCATCCCTGTACTAGGCTGTGGCCTAATAAATAATTGTTTACTCATTTTCTTGCTACCTTCCATCATATTCAGTCCCTGAATTCTACTTCTGATATTTATGACTGCATGCTGGAAGGAATTCATAACACTCTCGTTTAAAAACACACAATATACCTATTTTTTTTTTTTTGGTTAGGGGTTCTTTCTGCTTCCCCTAAGAATTTTTTAAAATGATTTGCATATCTTCTATTTAAATTTCAAATGTTGTTGCTTTTACAAACTCTTATCCGTTGTAACTTCTCAACTTTATTTTTCAGCTTGTAGTTTCTACATACACACCACACCACAAGCATCTTTTCAATATACCAGGGATAATCATGTCTTAAAATATGCCCAGTGATAATTATTGCCAATATTATGAAAAGCAAAACCTCTGTGTCCCTGTCTCTGTTGGTGTCCCCACTTAAAACTCAAGAGTTTTAAAATGTTACTTCTTTTGCCCAACATTCTCTTCTTCATATCTAAAACTAATTTTCTTCTTATTTGTTCTCATTGTCTGAAATTGAAGCAAAAATTGGAAGAGAAAGATTACAGCTCACAGGGGAAACATCCAGTATTTTGTGTATACTCAGTCACATTCACTTCCCTTTGAGAACACACTAAGAGTAGCAAAGGCTTCCTTTACCTGTCACAACAACACACACTCCTGATTCCAACAGGCTTTACTCCGTCTTGTCTCAGAGCCACTGCATGAGCTACACTTGGTGGCTTGTTAACAGAACCAAGGAAAGTGAGCATCGTTTGTGAAGAGGTCACCTAAATTACACACAGGGCAACAGAAGTAACAAAGGACAGTATCCTGCTTAAACAAGGTCCAGGGAGCTCTGATGAAGAATGGAAGAGCCATACGTTTGGCATTGGATTCCATCACAGAAGTAGAGAAACCTGAGCTGTAGATCTGTGAAGGGGATGAGCCTGGTTTCAATAGTACAGAGTCCAGCAAAGCACAGTGAGCTCAAGTTGGAGAAAATGAACTACAATCTGGGAAACATATGAAGGATGATTAGTGAGTGATTTATAAGCCTCTTCTTGGCAACAAGGAAAGTGTTGGGTGAAGAGTAATGTGGAGAGGGAATCTATCTTGTCCTATAGTAATCTGTAACTGTTCAGTTCTTGTGGAGTTCAGATGCCAAGTCCCAATGTCAAGTGTAGTGTCAGGCTCCATGTCCCCTTCCCTGAGGTTCCAGATCTTCCCTGGGTCACTTAGTTCTAAAAGTTGTCTAGGTCAATGAACTATGCCTAAGAGAAGTAAAAGCTACCTTCTCACCTTAAAATTGTACAGTTAAGTTTTCCCTCCATCCAACTAGAGCTGAGATGTTCCGTTTAACTTTTATGTTGAAAATATCTTTCACAAAATGTTGAGGTGGTTCACACACCTGCTTGTAGCATATGCAAATGGCTGTTAATGCAAATGGTCAGTTCTTAACAGGCAAACATTTAAAAACCAAGAAAACAATAAAGAGAATTCAATCCATAGAATAAAAGTGTCACAAAGCCAGCTGGGTAGCTCTCTTCCTACCATGCATTTGAGTAAGGGCAGCACCAAAGAGCCAGACCAAAAAAAAAAAAAAAAAAAGACATTTTCTTAAACCTTACAAAATTTGGATAAATTTTTGACTGAAAAAAAAAAAAAAAAAGCAATGTCAGAGCATTTGTGCCTTAAGAAAGCTGGTGAACAGAAAGGGCATGGGGGTAGATCTGCACCTCTATGCATGCTGTCACGTAGCCTTTCTCTCTCTCTCTCTCTCTCTGTCTCTCTCTCTCTCTCTCTCTCTCTCTCTCTCTCCCCCCCCCAGCTCACTGGAAGTGACAGGCCTTGGACTATGTACAACTCTGGATATATGGGAATGATGCTCCCCACATGGCTGAAGGGAAATGGTTCAGACACATGCATTCCTGAGGCCAGCTGAATGGTGCGGTCTTGGTGAATTCTTATGTTTTAATCAAGGTAGTCACAAGGCTAGTGCTCTATCCAGACTAAGTATATATATTAGGCTTTAGTGAAAGGGGAAAAAAATGGCTTTCAGCCATGCTTGACCATCTTTCTATGTGGGTTTGTTACATCATTTATTTTATTATTTTTTTTTTTTACAAATAATATTCCATCAGGTAACTGAAAGGATACAAATTATTTTGTACAGTATTTAAAATACATAAATCAAGAAAATATATAAATATCATACCCATATCACCTAAAAGATGGGATATTATTTCCATTACAGTGTATCATCTTCTGATCTTTTTCAATATATAATCAAAGTTGTATGGCATAGCTTTATTTCCATATGGTATACATGTTTTATGTTCTGCTTTTTTTCTTTTTTTTAACAAAATACAACACTGAAAACATTTTAGGACATGAATATTCTTTAGACATTTGCCATTTAATGGATTAATATTTCATTGTATTACTATGTATGAATTATTTTAAATGTTCATATTATTGAATCTTAAATTTGCCTCCATTATTTTACTAGTATGCATAACAGAGTGGAGGTCATTTTCTAACAGAAATTTTTGCTATGTTTTTGACAATTTTCCTAAAGCATGCTACTTTCAAGAGGTATTACAACCTCTCTCTCTCTCTCTCTCTCTCTCTCTCTCTCTCTCTCTCTCGACAGGGTTTCTCTCTGTAGACCTGGCTGTCCTGGAACTCACTTTATACACCAGGCTGGTCTGGAACTCACAAAGATGGACCTGCCTCTGACTCTGAATGCTGGGATTAAAGGTATGGGCCACCATTGCCCAAGGTATTGTAATTTAAGGTAACTTGATTAAATCTTAAATCAAAAGCCTTTTTTTTCTTCTGTTCCACACAATCTATTGATATAGGGCTATCATTTCCTTATAGACTCTTTTTCTGTTTGTCCATGGATTTAAAACTAATGTTAATAACTTTTTCAGGTGATTCCTTTATACCAATGCTTCATTTTGATTGTTCATTATCTTAAGTGCCAACACCACTTCTTAATATATAAAACATCCTCACTGACTGGGGTTCGCCTCTACACAGCCATCACTCTGATGCTCAAGTTTCCTTCAACCTCTGAGAAGCACCCTGCTTGGGTATTGGAGGCTGTTTCCTGGAATGGAGGCCCCTTTCTCTCAGATCTCCTATTTGATCACAGCTTGGTTCACCTGCTTGTAATAGAATTCCAAAGGTGTGGCTCCCTAGAGCCTCCCCAAGGCACTGCCTAGTGAACTGCACAGCATGAGACTCACACCTGCAACACATTTCCTTAGAAGTCTAAAGGAAAAACACCCTAGCCCAGGCCGGGGAGACAGAGACCTAAAAGAGCACGGATCTGGTTTGAACGTATGAATTATTACTTTTGAAAAGGGAATGAGGAGGAAGCAGAGCTACTGTGCAGTCAAGCCTAGATGGCAGTGAGCTCCCAGGGCCAAGGTAGAAGGGAAGCCTTAAGAGAGCCTTGGGTTTGGTTGTGTGAGTTCATGTGAAGGGACTAACTCCCTGGGTACCCTTCTACCCAACAACAAATAAAAGTTAATATCACCTGGTCCCTTATTGTCACAATACAATCTGCGTAAACATAAAATTTCATACTCAGTGTATTGTATTCCTTGGAGAAAAAGGAGTTAATGCAGGACCACAATTCCTAGAACAAGAACTCAGATAAATCTGGTGTTGCCTTTGGCTCTAGTGTCTAAATACATGACAGCACTGTAATTTATTGTTGGCATAGATGCTTCATGATGACATGAGGCATGCCTCAAAGTACCGTTTCCTTTAAGATACATCCAGCAAGTAGATATCAAACACTCCCCATTGCTCCCCTGGCATTATTTCCACATTCCTCAGTTTCCACTTTTGCTTTAATTTCTCTGCCAGAGCCACAGAACATAATTTCCCAGATTTTTATTATTATTGTTGTTGTTATCATCATCATCGTTGGTATGGGTGCTTATCCCAATAAAAGCAATGGTCTTTGTGTCCGAGCTGAAGCATGCATTGGGATGTAACAAGCTCTGGGTAGGTTTTAGGAGGCAGTGAGGGATCCTGAAGTC
Organism: Phodopus roborovskii; assembly: GCF_943737965.1. Lineage (NCBI taxonomy): Eukaryota > Metazoa > Chordata > Mammalia > Rodentia > Cricetidae > Phodopus > Phodopus roborovskii. The sequence goes on from NW_026126433.1 coordinate 34,916,951, forward strand.
ACTGGAACCTGTGACCTCCACGGCTCCTCTTTGACACAGGTGTGATCTTTTTCCATTTTAAAGGTAAAAAAAATGAAAGTTTAAAAATTTAAAATTATGCTACAGTTGAGATTCTGGGACCCAAAGAGAACTTTTTTTGATCTTTTTAATACATTGTGCTTTTTACCTTCCGGAAGAACCTACCCTGTACAAGAAATAGTTTGTTTTTGTTTTACCTTAACTCAACCTGAAATGTAAAATATGTGGCTTTTAATTTTTAAAAAAGTGTTCAGAAGGCATCCCCCTCCCAGTGGAGTGGGGGGAGGCAGGGGACATGAGAGGGAGGGAGAGGGAACTGGGATTGATATGTAAAATAAGAAAAAATAACAAATATATAAAAACTAAAACAGTATTCAATCCTAGGTCATCTCCCTTTTCTGTTGAGATATTAAACTGGCCTGGGCTGGGTTGGTTGAACTTGACAGCCTTTGCTGTGGCTTGTAGAATGTTGCACATTTGGTATGGAAATTAACCAGGGAGGGTGACTCTTCACCCTGACATGCCATTTAAGCTGGAGTCAGGTTTTTGGACTGTAACCTCTCCTTTTATGTTTCAGAAGAATTCTCCCTTTCTGTGGACTTTCTTTCTCGTTCACTGGAAATGTATTCTTTTACATTCCTCAGACCTGGAGCACAAACTCCACCAGGTGAAATCAATTTATTACTGTGCTGACCACACCACTATTATGCCTTCCCCCCCTTTTATTTTTAAAGGGATAATGTTCTACTGATGGACTGTTATGACACATTTATAGAAAAATCATATTTTATTTAAGGACATTTTAAAAATAACCCCTAAAATGAAACAAAATGGCTCGAATAAATGCAAAATATGTATGTGTGCAATTCATACAGTTTCTGTGACTCAAGACCTCTGTCACAGCTCATGGCTAAAATGCTAAGAACAAAGAGATTTAGATCTCAATTTAAATTCTCTTGCAATATTTTTTATAAAACAATGTTTAGCAATATTTGTTTCCTTGTCACCTTCATGAGTCTAACTTGTTTTAAGATGGCTTTAACTTATGCTCAGAGCCAGATCTGACCCTTATGTTTCCAGCTGGGATCCAACATTCCCAGGAACCCTTGGGCCTTACAGAAAGCCAGAGATTCATTAAAGCATGTACGTTTTAACTTCTTCACCCAATCAAAGATTTAAAACACAGGAATTTTTAATGAAACAGTGTTAAGTTCAAGAAATCATTTCCCTATTGTTTATGAACTAAAGGACTATTTGAACAAGAAAAAGCCAAATGGGCAATGAAGGTCCTATGCTGAAGAGTGAGATTAGAGTCCTTTGAAGCTGAACTTAGTGGTGCTATTTTCCCACTACTTTGATTTTTCTCTCTATTTCATTAGCAGATATATGATGCTTCTTATTGTCCTCTAACTCCAGTGTCCAGGGTCATTTCTGGAGCTCATTTCTGATCCTTCCAATAGGCTTCCATAGCACTAATGGCAGGCAGCCCTCTGAGTCATCTTGAAAACAGTTTAGTAACAAACAAGATTAGGATAGGCCACAGATTAGACTTCAAAAATGGACAAGGGGAGTTCTAACTAAAAGTGATACAAACTTTAACAGGCATGGTAAATTATTGTTATCACCATACATACCATAAACCAGCTATTATCTGGGATTATGTTCATTTATCGGTTCGATGAACTCTCACAATAACATCATTACTTCTATTTTCCAGTGAGGGAAATGCTCAAAAATTAAATGACACATTCAAGGGCAGGGCCCCAGATGTGACTCACTCCAGATAGGACAAACCCTGTATTATCTCACCAGGGCTATCTTACAGTATAAATCACAGCAAAAGACAACATATATCATCTGGGAAGATACTCAGTTGGTAAAATACATACCTTGTAAGCACAGGACTTGAGTTTGATCTCCAGGACCCATGTGCAAAATAAAATAATACAGGCATGGTAGAGCTATATTGTAATCTTATTATCAAAGAGACAAGAAGAACCTGGCCAATGTGACTCAGTCTCTCATTCTCTCTCTCTCTCTCTCTCTCTCTCTCTCTCTCTCTCTCTCTCTCTCTCTCTGTCTCTCCAGTATCTGATGAATGTCTTCCACATACATGAACATGAACATTCATCCACACAAAGGCAACATGCAGATTGTGTTGTGTGAATGACACAAACCACAAACAAGCCATTTCAATGAGTAAGGTGAGTAAAGAACTTACCGAGTGCCTACTGTGTATCATGATTCATGTGTTCTCAAAACTTTACCACTTACTGAGAAATTATCACATAATTTTACATTCAGTCCCATATTTCAGAGTTGTTAAGAAAATAAATACAGCAGATATTAACTGCTATTATTCTCACTACGACTTAAAAATTTCAATGATGGCCCCAGGCAGGGGGGTGGGGGTGGATAAGTGCTTCAGAGCACTTACAGCTATTATAATTCTGTTCCCACAACCCAAGATGAGTAGCTCAGAACTGCCAACAACTCCAGCTCCAGTGGATCCAGCATCCTCTTCTTGCCTCCATGGGCACTATATTCACACACACACAAACTCCTGCCACCCCTATCCATATTCACATAATTAAAAATAAAAATAAGATCTTCAAAAATTGGTGAAATTGTAAATATCATAGCATTCAACATAATATTTCCATATCGATGTCTACAATGGAATGGTTAAATCAAGTTTATCAACATATCTGTTAGCTGACATACTTTTGTGTGGAGAGAATATTTAAATACACTGTCTTGGTAAATTCTAAGTCTATGATGAATTGCCAGTATTTAAATTTGAGACAAATCTGGTTATTGGAGCCAGTGAACTTGCTCACGTTTGTCCAATCGAGAGATTAGCCTGACTTGCTCAATGGCCGCAGAACCTCAGGGAGACACAGAGGCACTTTCAACCCAATGACCGGGGAAAGCTTCACTGAGAAGGTATCCCACGAGTCTGACCTTGCAAGATGAACTAAAGTCTCAAGGGCAGGAATGATGAGGAAGGCACTCCAATTGTTGCCTGGGCTATTTAACTTCACTGAAATTATGTCTATAATTTAACAGAACTCAAATCTCTGAAGACTTCAGCCTTTAGAACTCTTGCCAAAATAAATAAAAGGCTGGATAAAGAAAAATATCCCTGTGTTCCTTCAAGACATTGATGTAAAATGTGCAGGGATAATTTGTGTGTCCAGGGTGGGAATGGAAGTTGAATAGAAAGCTTGCTGATCCATACAGAACATGATGTCCTGACAAAGTGACCACAGATATTCTCACATACTTAGTGTTAACATGAGCTTACAAGAGATTATGGCTCAGCATATCCAGCCCTGTTCTGTGGTGTAGTGAATGGCTATCTCCAACCATGAGCCTTCCTGGAGGAAATTAAGAGTTGAAATGCAGTTCCCTGAGTCCTTGGGGTTCCACCCACAGACTGCAAGTCCCCAATCAACAAATCATTCTTACAATGCCAGTTCACCATGGAAAAATGTAAGAACTAATAGCAGCCTGTTTCCCATCAATAAAATCAGGGATCAGGGAGGTGGAAAGAACAGAGTCAAGGCTGAGCCCACTCTCTTGACTCTGAAGCCAGCCTTTCTCTCCAGACAGAACTCTGTCAGCCTCAAGGCACTTCAGGGAGACTGATCCCCACAAAGCACCTCCTCACTGATGCCCAGAGGGAACCCTGAGAGAACGGGCCTGCTAAAGAATCCCTCTTTCTGCTGCCTTAGACATTTTCTTTATATTTGCTCTCTCTATGGGAAAAGTTCTTTGTTCTTAAACCTGATGTATCTTTAACTATTTCAACCATTTACCTATCCATCCTACAAGTACTTATGAGTTACTTCTTTGGTTTCTGTGGTAACAATGATGAGGAATAGAGATGAACACCTGTGCCTTAACTGAGTCTACCTCATAGGGTGTGGGATTTGGTAGTCTGTAAGTAAGACAAATGTGTAAAACTATGACATTTTGTAAGTAACAGTGCTATGGAGAAAGAGGAAAGAAGGGAAGATGGTAAGTGAGGGAGGGGTTCCAGTTAGGAGATGGGATCTAGTGACACCACTTTAAAAATGATGTCTAGGAAGAGTATTAATGGGAAAGACAACTGAGATCTGTGGCATATGAAGGAACCAAGAAGTTGGTTAAGAAGTGACTTCAGTTATCCAGAATTATAGACCCACTAAATTCTAATGACAGTTCTTGTCATGAGGTTGTATTAGTCAGGGATCCTTAGAGGAAGATAACTCATAGAATTAGTATATAATACAAGGATTTATCAAATTATCTTGACCAATATGGGTTAGGTTGTCCAACTCTATGGTTGCCTGCACACCAAAAAGATGAGAACCCAGTAGCAGCTCAATCCATAAGGCTAGATGTCTCAGTAGTCCTAATCTGTTTATGAAGGCCTGGAAGATTCCTGGACAGCCTTGAGTCTTTAGTTCAGGCTAGAAGGCTGAAGGAGCTGGGTTGCAATGTTGGTAAAAGATGACAAAGGCACCAACAGAGTTAGATGCCTGCACCACCAAGGAAAGAAGGCAGGCAGGCAAACACAGTTCTATCTTTCCCTGAAACCTCTTTATATCTGACCTGTTCCCAGAAGTTTGACCCACACTGAAGGAGGGCCTTCCCCCTTCAGACAATCTTTTCCGGAAGTACCCTCAGGAACCTGCCCAGAAGTGTGTCTTTTAGTCCCATATGCAATCAAGTTATTTACAAAAATAACCTTCACAGAAGTGTCCCTCTCAAACACATTGTTGGATACTTAATTCCCAAGTACCTATGTCAATGACATTTGAAGACACGGCCTTTGAGGAACAATTATACTTAGATGTGTTTTTGTGGATGGGAACCCTGTGGTGGAATTAGTGGCTTTGTTAAGAAGAAATTGTTGAAGATAAAGTTTAGGAATAGAACACTTGCCTAGCATTTACAAGAGCCCTGTTTTAGTTCTCAGCACCATATGGGAGAAAATGTGGAAATGTACTTATTTGTGCCAGTTGTATTTGGACATATCTGTAATTTATCTCTTGAAGGCTGAGAATCTCTCTCTCTCTCTCTCTCTCTCTCTCTCAATCAATCAATCAATCAATCAAAACTAGAAGAGGAAGACAGAATCAAACTATGATGATATTTGCCATGTAGTGGTGCACAAAGGCCCTCAGCAGACACTGGAGTCAGAACCATTAACTAAATAACTATATTTTCCTTGGGTTACCTTGTATACTGTAACTTAAAACTGACTGTATGGCCTGTTACCTAAGCTTTGTAACTTTTTCTCCCCAAGTAAAATGTGCATAAACAAACCCCACTGTGTATTCCCACTGCTCCATGTCCCTGTTAATTCTGAAAAAATGACAGCTATGATAAAAAAAATATCATAGGTAAATCTGGGTTGATAGAAAGAAAATACACCATCCTGGTCCTCTCAGCACCAAATCCATCACCCCTCACATATATCATACTGTAGTTTAGAGACTGGAAAAAATGGAATGTCAATGACTTTTTTCAGACTTCCTTGCTGCTCCAGTTTTCTAATGTTATTTGATCTTATAAGCACACACATTGCTGCCAGAGCTGAAGATGGAAGTAAGGAAGAAGACATGATAAGAAAAAGAACAATGGAGTTTTCTGGAAAAATCTAGTGATGATGAGCTAACAGTCTACTATCACAGGTATCAAACAGTCAATACAAAGTCACAATTTTCAAATGTACAAAGTAACTTTGTGGCAGTTTGTTCTAGAGCCAAATATGAGTGATCATGGCCAAGGGACACAGATTAAGGATATTATCTTCCAACATGGTAACAACGTGTGGATATTTTTAACAACAGAATGAAAAATCTTTCAAATCAAGGCACTTTTCAAATACATCAGTGGTGATACCACAGACAGTCCCTGTGATAGGCATCGGATGACATCAGTCATGCCTTTTGGTTAGTGGAAGCCATTGATCTACCAAGTTACTACATTCTAAAAACTTTCACGGATATTCTCAAGATGTTAGGTCAGACAGAAGTGGCCAATGAATGACTATTAATGGGGCTGAAGATAGCCTAAGATAAGTTATACTTTGCCTCTGGACCTACAACATTCCAACCTGGGCAAGATTAATGAAATTTTAATTAGCTAATCTATCTTGTATAAGGCTCAATGTGATGTGCTGTTTCATTCCTGAAACTGGTTTACAGAGCAATGAACCCTGTCCAATGTCTCTAGGATGGACTGTCTTTGGCTAGTACCTCCATGCTTGGTACCTTGTCCAAGTGTAAATTGCAAATGATCTATTTTTAAGTTTTTTGTTTTTTTTTTGTTTGTTTTTTGCTTCTTTAAAAAATATATAATTTATTTTACATCAATCCCAGTTCCCTTTCCCTCGCATCCTCCCATGCCCCCCACCCCCTCATCCCATCCCCATCCACCTATAATGAGAATGATGCCATTCTAGAGCCTTCATTCAGTAACTGATAGAAGCAGAAGCAGAGATCCACAGCTAAGCACTGAGCAAATGATTTGTTTTAAATGCCTTCTGATTAAATAAGTTCAAGATTGACAGAGATGCACCCATCTAGTCTCAGTTCCAGGCTTCAGGGAGAGTGTGGAGGGAAAAGGTGGTTACAGTATTCTGACATGTTCCTGGGGACTTCCCAGAAATAGTTGAAAGAGTTTTCTAGAATTCTTTGGTCATAAAACCTGATGTTAAGTGTCTAGATCTTTTTACAAGGTGGCTCAGTAATATAATGGTTTAGCTAGACACAGTTCTATTTCTGTTGGTGGAGAATAAAAGTAAATATTAGGCAAGCAGTTCCCCCTGTCTTTTTTCATATAATATATATTGATTATAGTTTTCCCTCCCTCTACTCCTTCAAGTTCCTCCCTACCTCCTCTCCCATTTGGATCCACTCCATTTCTGCCTTCTATTAGAAGAGAACAGGCTTCTAAGAGATAACAACAAAAACATAACAAAATAAAATATAATAAGATAACATAAAACCCATCATACTGGAAGTTGGACAAGGTGAACCAAAGAAAAAGAGCCCCAAGATAAGTCACGAGAATCAGAGGCTCAGTCATTCTTACACTCAGGAGTCCCATAAAAATACTAAACTGAAAGCTGTAATACATGCACAGAGGGCCTGGTGTAGACCCATTTAGGCTCTGTGCTTGCTGCCTCAGTCCTGTGAGTTTATATAAGCTTTGCTTGTTTTGATTTAGAGGGCCTTCTTCTGGTGTCCTCATATATGTGTGTGTGTGTGTGTGTGTGTGTCCAATGAATTCCCATGCATATTTATATGTGTGTGTGTGCATGAGAATTTATTGGAATGACTTACAGGCTACAATCCAACAATGGGTAGCTGTGAATTAAAAAATTCAAGAATCTGGTAGTTGTTCACCCATGAGTCTGGGTGTCTCAGATGGTCTTGTGTATATGCTGGAAACCCAAAGAAGTAGACTCCAATGCCAGTGAAGAAAATGGATATACTGACAAGGGGAGGGCAAGCAGGGTAAGAACAAACACACCCCTTTCTTCTTCCATTGTCCTTCCAACAGAAGTATAGCAGCTTCTTTTATTAATAAATTAAAGCTTGGTGTCAGATCAATAGAGTGACAGAGAAAAGAATAAGCCATCCTCTTCTCCACCTTTTCAGATAGAAAAGGACCTCAAATCTTTCCAAGCAACTCCTTAGTCTTCTCTGTGTCTCTCTATCTTCCATTGAGTCAGTCAGGAAACTCCATGGTTCATTCCAGCCAGCTGAATGTGGACTCCATCCTCTGAATCAAGGTTAGACTCCATTGGCTGTCCCTGAATGATAAACAAACCTCTCATGAAAAGAAATTGTGACCCAGATTAAAGGCATGTCTTCCAGCCTCAAGATCTGGATCAAAGCATGTTGTCTTCTTGCTTCAAGATCTGAATCACAGTGTGCCCTCCATTTCTGGCTTTTAGTTCATTCCAGACACAGACAAGTTGACAACCAAGAATAGTCATCACAGGGGTGAACAAGGGAACTGCAGGAAGCAGTGGTTGCCTGTAGGACATCAACAGGATCACAGCCTCTTATATCCTAAATCTTCAGTCTAACCTGAAACAGAGATCTTGCCATTTTAAATGATGAACCCAAACTTTAAGTGTCTTGGCAGAGCAGGATTCCATGTGGAAAGGAATAATACTGTGGCCTCACTGTCTTCTTACCACCCAAAGATTAATTTTTCCTGAGCTTTGAAACCTCAATGTGTTTGAGGAAGGAGAATGTTTGCTCCGGACTCCTTCCAAGGGAGAGAGTATCACTTGCCAAAAAACGAAGTCTATGGTTTCATGTTTGGCTCTAATCTAATCAGGAATGGGAGCTGAGGGAGGAGAATGGCATCAAAGGCTGGTCTCTTGCCTTGGTGGCTGAGAGCAAGCTTGTCTCAAAGGTACACTCTCTATGTGCCCACCTGGACCTCTGTAATAAAGAGATAAGCAAGGACAGATTGTCTGCTTAAGGAGTCCACAGAAGGACTGCATGATGGAAAGTACCTTTGATGGCTAAAATCTTCTAGCAGAAGATACCTAGTGAGAGCAGAAAAGACTTAGAAATTAAATGTTTATTGTTAAATTCTGTTTTACTTGGAGCACATTTACTTTTATGGTCAAGGAAATTGCTTTCAACCCCTCTGATTGCTGCAATGTCATATTTCTTACCCCTGTTAAGTTCAACTCAAATAGTCCCCCATTTCCTCTAGATTCCTAGAAATGTAGTGGAGCCCAGAGGAAAGTGGCGGAGAGATGAATTTTTGTGTTTGTTTGGTTTTGCATATTTTGCATGTTTTGTACTTATCTGATACTTACTCAACTTGATTATAACAAGCTTCATCTAGTCCTTGATTATATCAAGCCTCATCTGGTCCCTTCCCTGCCCATGTACTCAAGAAATAGCATTTAGTGCCTTTCTTTAGAAATACCAAAAAGTTGTAGAATGCAGCCAAGTCAGAGCTTGATTAGAATCTCCTTCCTGCCCACTGGGAGTTGCAAACTTTAATATGGGACAAGTTAAGGCTCCTTATGACCTTCAGTTTTCTCACAGTTAAAATGAGGTTTAAAACAGTGTTCATAAGGTTGTTGGATAATGTAATATGATACATGCCAAGGTCTCTACATATTGCCTGGATTCCAAACGTGGTAGACATGGTTAGAAACATGTACAAATCAAAGTTGCATGTTCAAGCTAGTCATCACATCTAAAGGCAGCTACACTTTCCAATAACAAATAATGGTCATTTAAGGTATTTAGTAAAAGCCAATATTCCCAACAAAGCAATGATTTTCACTGTCTATAATCTTTCTCCAGGGGCAGACACAAGACAGTTTCAGAAAAACTCCCATTAGTTATTTTCAAATTAAACATTTTTTAAACTGCTGTTTTTTTTAATCATGTGAAATAATTCATTCATTTAGAGGTCTTCTCTCATGGTCTGACTATTCAACTTTTGCAAAAGCCGCTGATCACTGTCTCTATCCTCCCAGAAGCCTCCTCTTCTTTGAGTAATTCCTCCATGTCCCTGAAGATTGTACTTGTAAAATTTCTAACACAAGGGATTTGGTTACCATTTTTAATTGCTCACATATCTTATGTTGCCATGTTATTGTACAGGGAGACCTGTAACTAACCAAACACCATCAAAAAACATACCAATGCAATTTGCAGGAAAACTCATGACAGGTCCCTTTGGGCCTGTTGGATAGAAGATTGGTACCAGGATGCATTTGTAAGCCTGTATTTTTCTGGTGGAAATTTCCTTGTTTACATAAGAATGTGTTCATGCTCTTGCAGTGGTTGAACTTCATCCTCAACACTCCCATGGGGTGCAGCTTGTAATGGACTAGTGGTTTTGATGACTTCCTGAAGTTCTGTCTCCTGGAACACAGGGTCAGTAAAGAGTAAAATGGGTAAAGGACTAGGGGCAGGTACCTTGGGGACACTGGTAATGCAGAAGCTAAACCCCACCAAATGGGAACTCCAGCCAAGAAGTTCAACAGACCTGGGAAGAAATTCTAGCTGGGGGAGTGGTGGTGCCTTCTGCCTGCTATGCCAGCACTTTTGAACACAAGGCAGAAGGATTGGTGTGAGTTCAAGGCCAGCCTGACATACATACTGAGTTCCAGGCCAGAAACCTGGGTTATAGAGTAAAACCCAGTCAAACAAAACAAAGCAAATAAAGTACCAACCCTCTTCTGGTATCCAAATAATATTTTGAAAACTTAGGGAACATGTTAGGTACAGGAGGCCCCCAGGTGTAAGGAGTACAGGTTTTTCTGCCTGCCGCCGCCTGTCTGGTCCCACTGCCACGCCGCCAGCCCCAAACAACACACAGAGACTCTGTATTTGATACAATACTGTTGGCCCGGTTACTTGTTACTTATCGGCTAGCTCTGCCTTTAATTATTAACCCATTTCTATGTATCTTCACATGGCCTTCTCTTACCGGGGAGGCGGCTGGCGTCCAGCTCTCTCCAGACTCTCCATCTTGACTCCTCCTTACTACTTCCTATTTCCTCCTTGTCTCCTAGTCCCTCCTATCTTCCTTTCCTATTGGCCAACAGTGCTTTATTATTAACCAGTATGAGAAACATATACAGAATGACATCTCCCATCATCTCCTCTTTTCTGTCTAAATAAAAAGAAGGGTTTTAACCTTAACATAGCAAAATATATTATACAACAGTTATCAAGTAAGAATCACAGTTAACAATATTTAGTCCATTAACATTTAGCAAGATTTGAAGAAAATATTTCATCATCTATTCTATCTTTGTGTGTCTAAAGTCTAAGTAACTTATCTTTAATCCTAACTAATGAAAACTATAACCATAACTATCTGTCTTCAACTCCTTCAAAGACCACAGAAGGATAATATATAAACTCTAGAAATGACAGAAACAACTCACTGCCTGGTCACCCGAAGTTCTTTTGTAATCTTCCATCTTCAGCCCATAGGCCATAGTGTGTCTGACAGACTCTCCAGTAAAGCAGAAAACTTTAAACTGTCTTCTTTATTGGCAGTTTGTCAGTCACTTTTCTCCGTGTCCTGCATACTGTCTCGAAGACTCTTCCATGAAGCAGGATCTCTGTAGCAATGTCCATCTTGAATCAGCAGTCACTTTTCTGTGGATCCTGCATGTCCAGTTTATATAGCATAAAGTCAAACAGTCCAGACAAGAGCAGTATCTTGTCCAAATGGCTAGTCTTGCCATATTGGAAGTAAACTCCATAATGAGTTTCTTCAATGTCCATCTTCATCTTCCTTTCTGACACAGGTGGTGTTGCCAGAAACAATTATGTCTCATTGTCAAGAAAAACCCTAAACCATTTTAAATGCCATATTCTGTAGGTCTTTGAAAGGTTTGAAGAATGCCTATCTATCTCAAATACATCTCTGTGCATCTTGAAAAACCTAACTAACTTAACTCTAAACTTTGACTATCATAGGTAATTATCTATAATCTGTAGTACATTATACAATATGTTTCTGAATGAACTATATAAACACAATACCTAAACAAAAGGAGAAATATATACATCACAAAATTGACCTTAAATTGTATCAATAAATGAAAATCCATTCCAATACAAAGTATCCATATCTATACCATAATTCCCTTTTTACCTTTAAAAAGAATATTGGTTGTGATCATTACCCATTTATAACCATGTCCATTTAAATGAAACCAAACATTTATAAACAATATTTGGGAATTCGGGCGTCGTTCTTTCCAAACTACTTCCTGCTGACAGGGGGCGCTGTCATGGGGGATCATGAGAAGACACAGAAATCTTGGCTGTAGTCTGCAAGGCTGCTTTGTTCAGCTATTTTGAATGTAGGCTCACCTGGTCCTCTGTTTCAGGGGGGTCTGGCTTGATCAAACCACATTAGTCTGGAAGGAATCCACAGCTTTTTATTTTCTGTGGAAACAAAAATAGAAATCCTTTTCCCCAGTAACTTGTCCTTGAACTTAAATGTTTGAGTCAAAGCATTTTTAAAATATATAAATTGAATTAATCCAGCAGTATTTCCTTCAACAGTTGTTGTTTCCTCAGCAGTCAAATGATATAAAGACAATATAATGCCATACAGTAACCAGATTCTCTCTGAGCTTTTCATCTTTATGTGGCTTTATTATTACTCTGTTTCTTTTACTTTTTATTTTTTGAGACAGAGCTTCTCCTTGTAACTCTTATCTGCCCTGGAATTTACTCTGCATACCAGGTTTACTTTGCAAATCACAGAGATCTGCTTGCCTCTGTCTCCTGAGTGCTGGGATTAAAGGTGTGTGCTACAACACCCAGTTCCTCTTTGTCTCTTTAAAACCATTTTATTTTTCTCTCCCAAGCCTATGTATTTTTTTAAAACACACTGTAAACTTTTAGCACCTTTTCTTAATGTGAATCTGTCTCTACTGTAAATCTTTATCTTTTTCTGGCCATGAGACTTTATCTGTTAAACAACAACATTGTTAAAATGAAAGTCATAGCTGTGTCAGCCGCGGTTTACCAAAGATGGTGGTGTGTACTTTTACCGCCAGCATGGAAAGCTGTGCTCAAAGCCTTGGTCTGCGCTGCCACCCAGAAAGCATGCTGCCGGCTTGGAGATATGGTCACTGCCATTGCCATCTCTCATACACACCAATAAACTGTTAGCAGAGTTATTTAAAAGCCCTGTGCTTTTTTGCGGCTTTTGCTGAGTCAGGAATCCTCGCTTAAAGGAGCCGCGCGAATATCTGCTTGTCTCTAGCAAGTCAGAGTCCAACCGAGAAAAATGCTATTACCAAGAAACCTTGATTGTCTCTGTTCTTTTGTTTCTACAACCCTTTTTTAACCTTTTGTTAAATTTTAAGTGTCAGTTCTTACTAGCCACGTGGGCGCCATCTGTAAGGAGTACAGGTTTTTCTGCCTGCCGCCGCCTGTCTGGTCCCACTGCCACGCCGCCAGCCCCAAACAACACACAGAGACTCTGTATTTGATACAATACTGTTGGCCCGGTTACTTGTTACTTATCGGCTAGCTCTGCCTTTAATTATTAACCCATTTCTATGTATCTTCACATGGCCTTCTCTTACCGGGGAGGCGGCTGGCGTCCAGCTCTCTCCAGACTCTCCATCTTGACTCCTCCTTACTACTTCCTATTTCCTCCTTGTCTCCTAGTCCCTCCTATCTTCCTTTCCTATTGGCCAACAGTGCTTTATTATTAACCAGTATGAGAAACATATACAGAATGACATCTCCCATCACCCAGGCTTTCCCCTTTATAGTTCATCTTTCTGTCACTAGATGTGACTTCAGCTAGGATGACACTCTTAAGATTACTCAGAGGGCTTTGCCTTTACTTTAGTGCCTTTCCTGATTCTCCTACCTCTGCTGCCCTCTAAAATCTTCCAGACTGAAGTTGTCCTTTTAAAATTCAACAAGATTTATATCCCCACTGCTCCCTGTTTCTTCATATTAACTGTCAAATGCCATAATCCTACCCAGTTCAAATATAGTTTCAGGGAAGACTTCCTAATGCATGCCCAACAGCAGCATAGGCTGGCCCAACCACCTCCTCTCCTATGTTCCAGGGGCACTTTGTAATAGTGCTATTTTGTAACTTTGTACACAAAAGTCTGTTAATATTTTCATATGTCACTTTCGTCTGTTGCTTTAGGTTCCCTAAAAGGTCAAGAAACATGTTTTATGGATTCCAGTTTTTCAAAAGAATGAATGAGTTACAGAATGAATCAGTGAGCCTACCTACTTTTGTGAGAGTCCAAAATGGAGGAGGAATCCTCCCTCTACATTCACTTGGTCTGGACTGTCCAACTGGCTAAGTAACTACACAGAGGGCTCACTGGTAGCTTATAAGAACAGATTCTCTGGGAAAGAGCTAATACAAGTACCCTTTGATAGGATGAAAGAGATGCTCTAAGTTGCCAACTATATCCACTATGAAAATTTCTCAGAGAAGACACAGCATCTTCAATGAGAGTGGAAGGGAAGCTGTGGGAAGAAGCCGGGCACAGGGCGCCTTTGCAAAAGAGTCATGTGCTCTGGAATGTGCAAGGAAAAACATATTCGGTCGGGTATTGACTCAGAAAGGCCTGGGATAGATGCCTAGGGATGTTCTTTAAGGTCCTGGGGCACTCAGAGTCATAGTGGTCTGAGCCCAATTGCACACGCCCGACATGTATCAGTACAAGCCTTAAATCAGAACCACCCGTGCTGCTCCACCTCCTCCCCTCTCTCTGGCTCTGAGCCCTCCCCCTCCCACCCCCCTTCGCTGCTGGCTCATTAAGGCCTTTCCCAGTGCAGAGACACTGCGTTTTGGGGACTGGTGGAGTGTTTGATATTTTCCACTCTGCGTGTCAAGGGCATTTACAGTCGGCGTCAGAATGTTATGTCGGTCTGAGGAGGCACTTTGAAGTGTTAGTGGTAGAGGCCACATGTGCAGGCAAGATGTGCCTCCTCCTGATCCCTGGATCCTGAGGTTGCTACTCAGCTCTTTCCCAGCATCATGTGACAATGAACAACACTACTTAACCCTTTACTTCTTGGCACAGTAGCTGCTTGTTATTATTATCATTTAGAGAAATCAAGAAAGCACCCTGTCTGTTGCTGCTTGTGGGCTACAAGGTTTGTTTGGAGACCCCCCTTCTTGCCTTTTGCTCACTAGATGGAACTTTTTTTGACTGTTTTGCTACCACTCTCTCTCTCTCTCTCTCTCTCTCTATATATATATATATATATATATATATATATATATGTATATGTGTGTGTGTGTGTAAAATGTTGCAAATAGTGCATACAAAAGCAAACATTTTAATACTGTGTAGATAGTATGAAACAATGGGATAAAAATGATGGAGTTCTTGTCAGCTTCAGATCATGACAGGCCAATTCATGGAGCTGTTAGGCTATTTGATCATTCCTTTCCTCAATCCCACAATGCCTGCTAAGAGAAGACAGCTACACCAGTCTTATTATTAAGGCTCATAATATCCTTATCACTCTATCTATTATTTGCACATAAAAGTTAGGTACATCAATAATGATTAAAGTTCACATTAGAAAATGAAGGGTCTTGAACAAAAGACTCCTCCCACCTGTCCAACTCTAATTAGTGTCCGTTTTACTGACCTTTGCATAACAATCATGTCTATTCAAGGATGGGTCAAGTCAGTGGCGGTTTCCTCTCCTAAGACAACCCATGGGATGTTGCCAGCCTACTCCCACCTTCTCCCAGGCATGGCATGGGTGCTGAGTCTACGAATACAGCATCTCTTAAATTCTCTAGTGGAAAAAAGTCTTCCCAGAATCTTCCCCAGCAATAGGACCCCTTCCCAAGGCTGTCCAAAGTCCTTTGGAGCCAAGAATCCATGTTGCCCTGTCCGGAACCCCTCCCAGATAACACAGCTCACAGGCTTCTTACATCTCTTTTCCTCCTATGCCACAGACCCCAGGCCTTTCAAAGATTGGGCACAATTAAAAACAAGCAACAAACAAGTCAGATGATGTTACTGGCTCACATCGTTTATTAGAATGACTTGGCTCTGTGTTTTGCTGTGCTCAGGTCAAAATATCTCCTACTACAGCAGACTGTTAGACTCCTGTGAAGAGTTTCACCTAGAAGAATAAGCAGGACAGCGGTGAGAGCATACTGCTGCAAAGTTAAAGCTTTGTTCTTCTATGTTGTTCCCAGGAGGGCTGCTAGCATCAGATGGGGGAATAGCACGCTCACCCACTCTTCCTCCGGCTGTCTGCTCTCATTTCCTCCCTCCATCTCCCCTCCCTCCAGCCCTTTGCCTTTCTGCACCCTCTCCCTCTCTGTTGGAATTCGAATCCTTTCTTGTCTCTCTGTCTAGAAAATAAAACACTTAGTTTCCAAGATACATGATCCCTGAAAAGCCACTTTAGCTCAAGGCGTGAATGGTGTTTTCAACTGGGGTTGCTACCTCCAGTCCCCTGTGTGTCTTCCATCTTGAAGCTCTGACTGTGTCCTTTGCTGGTGAGGCTTTGGGCCTCTCCCTTTACCCAGCTTTGTCCTTAATGGACACCACTTCATCTGCGTCCAACGCACCAGAAAGAAAAATTATGATTTTTTTTTTCTGCTGCCAAAAGAATTCATCGAAGTATTTTTATTTGTTTAGGGCTGAGCTGGCAGCTAATTCTCACAGGACAGGGGCTTGGCAGGCAACTGAATTTTAAATTAGACAACTTTTCATAATTCTTCCGACTCATAAATCTAAACAAAATTCACAAACTTAAATGTCAAAACTATGAAGACATAGAGGGACCTGTGCTTTGTGGTTTTTGACTCATAAGGACAGTTGGTGGCCCTTTGCCTGCAGGCCTGTGCCACTACCCAGGGTGGCTAACTTTACTCTCATCATCTATGCTTCCCTTTACAATTGTGTCTCCTTGCTCTTCACTTTTACGGTATCTTTTACCTTGCACTTCTTCTCGATGTCTTTGTGTCCCTGGAGGTTCCAGTATAGGCTTAAGTAGGAGGACAGTGTTCACTCCCACACAAGTGAACTCCACAGCAACTCTTCCTTCTCAGTTACTACATCTTTAGCTTTGATGCTTCCTCCTTTGTTTCCCCATTTTTTTCCCTTGCTCTTCAATTTCTTGTGCCTCTAATTCAGAGGAATAAAAGTAGCCATTACTTTAGTGATGAACTTATGCTCTGTATAAGTTGAATATACTAAAATTATGTCGCTTATTCATCATTGGAATCCTTAAAAGTAAGTGATCTGCTGCCCCCACCCTGCCCCAGATTGTTCTTTTTTGTTTGTTTGTTTGCTTGAAGTGGACTTTGTTTGGCCTGTGATTCCTAGCAATTCTCCTGCCTGTCTTTCCCAGAGGTGGGATTGCATTGCAGGGATATGCCATGATGCCTGCTCTTTTTTTTTTTTTTTTTTTAAAGGCATGGTTTTCTGGAGCCCATGCTTGCCTAGAATTCACTCTGTATCCAAGGCTGGCCTTGCCTTCTCCTGAGTGCTGCTGGGATTTCAGGGATGCATCTGTCTGTCAAGCTGCCTTCTCTTGTCTATTATCATTTTAGGAAAGGCATAAAAATGCTTTGTGCAAGTTAGTGAGAGCATTAGAGTGAGTGAGTATGTTCTGCTACACAACCTCATAACCCCCTAGCTCCCCACCTCTGCACAGTGAGCTGACTCTGTGGCCTTTAAACATCTAACCAGACTCCTCACTCTCTTGCTGACTCCAAGTTTGAATGCATTAGTCTTCACAAGTCTTGGACTCCATTATTGTCAGTTCAAGGTAGAAATACCTGGGGTCTGACCTTGGCAGCTAGGCTCAGGCTTCTATGGGGCAGAGGTTCAAGCAAAGGTAAACCAATGAAATGAAAAGAAAAAGCACAATTAAAGAAAATATATTAGTTTACAACAAATTTACTCTAGTGTAAAATCCGAGCAGTGTGATAATTACTGGAAATGGTTTAATTTCTACAGTTTCTAATAAGAAAGCAAGAATTGACTAGCATTGTATTACATAAAGAAATGAAAATATGACATTCTCATGTTTCAAGGCATAAGGTCAAAGGCTATACAATTTGGAAAACAATAAATCTTAGTTCTAGGAAGTAGTTGGGACAGTTTTCCTTTTATATTTCAATAACTTCAGGGATACTAAACAAACAATTATCTATTCAACTTAATTTTGGCAAGATGGTGCTGATTATGGTTTTACTTATAAAGATTTTAGTTATAACTTTATCTACAATAAAATTAAAGTCTGTGAAAGAATGGCAAATTTAATTTCCTTTCTAGCTTGAAAGTGTATGATCCCAGTGTTGCTATGGAGAATTAAACAGAGAAATTAATATCCCAGGAGCCTAAGTCACTACCATATGGTTTTTCTTTTATTATTTTGTGGACCAAATGAAGGTGTGTGAAACAATGATACATTTATTTGATGAGCAGTAGACTATTTATTATCTTTATCTGGCTTTGAAATTTTTGTTGTTTCCACCCAAATCAACCATTTCAGAGATGTTCATTTTAACTAGTTTTATTTAATGCATAACTCTATTTCTGGCCCACTTTTATCAAATTATCCTGTGAGTTTTCTCCTGATTCTTGGATAAGGCACATGGAGCCCATCAAAATGGCAGACAGTTTATGAATTGCAGGGTGGCTCTGGCTGTTATTTCTATGCAGAGAGTCTTGGCTTACATTGCTATTTTTGTGGATCTATTATTATTGCTACACAATTAACTGTTTCCAAAGTTCTGACTAATCTATTGTCAAGTAAACTAAAATCCATGTGAGTTGGGAGCTTTCTTCTAAACAGATGAGCATGTAGATGGATCTGAAGAGCAGGTCATTAGCACTACAAGAATGCAGGACCCAAGCAAAAACATGTAGACTAGTGTGAAACGGTGTTCTGTCCATGTGCAGTGAAGTCTTACATTTTTACTTTGTTAAACCTGAACACTCAATTATTTTTCAAGACATCGTAAATGCAGTTGTTTCCTTAATTTTGCTTTCAGCTTTTTTATTGCTGCTACAGAAAAATTAATTTGATTTTTCTTTTGTTTATATTAGTTTTCTATCTTCCCAGTTTGTTAGCTCTTATTAGTTTTTGGTGCATTCTTTAGGACTATCTGCATATAAAGTTATGTCATTTGCAAACAGAGGTATTTGAACAACTTTCTTTTTGAACTGTTTATATTCTAGTTTTTCTTTTCTTGTTTCTTTGGCTAGGATTTCTAATAGAAATGTTAAAAATAGATACCTTTTACCTATTCTGTTCTTTAAATGCAAGAATACAGTTTTACATCATTAAAAAAACAGAGAGATAGTCTAGTAGAATAATTAAGTTAAAAAAGAATATTAGCCATGTTTTTGTTGTAGAAGTCATTTATTGTATTGAAGAAATGTCCTGAATTGCTCATTCATATTTATTCTTCTGTCCACATTGAGGCACCTTCCAAGAATAAGCCACTAGTTACGAATTGAAAGTATCAATGGCTTTTGCATAAGACTTAAGTGTTCTGATATTTTCATTTAAAACTGTCATTAATTTTAAAGATAAATGAAAAGTTCATGGCAATAATTAAATTCTTCAGTTTATCTGTAATGGCATTAAATAGAAAATAAAAACTACTTTGACAAACTGGGAGTCACCTTATATATTACTCCAGTAGCACCTTTTTTTGTGACCTTTTAAGGTACACAAAATTTGTTTGAAAATTGTAAGGTATTTATAACAAAAATATGCATTATGTACATAGTTGTGAATAGATGCAATGAACATGTGGATTATCACTTTCCTCCCTATAAACCACACAATATCGAGACAAAAAACAAACAAACCCAAAGTGCCTACATTTATCAAATGGAGAGAATGCTTTTTTTTTTTTTTACAAGAAACACAATAAGAAATAAAATTCAATTACTATTCTGCTGTTTCAAATTTTTACTGTTCAGTTTTGCACATCCGTGATTTCAGTGAATCAGAGTTCCCAGCACCGACATTGCTGGTTTTACAAGCTTCTGTAACTACAGGAGATCTGACACACTTTTCTCTTCTCTGTAGGCACCAGTACACATATATACACAAGCTCACAAAGGAAAATTAATCTCGTTTCATAAAGTATATAGATAAATAAGAACTGTTTAGGCTTATATGTCCCCTCCCCATTAGCCACTGGATTAATTAATTGATCCCAAGATTGATCAAGGTTAATATTTGAGCGACTAATTCAAATGCTTTCCTTTTCCATAGTCTCACCACCCAATCCATATTAGGTAGGCTTTTAACAAAGACATTTAAACCTCCATATTGCTCAGAACTTGGATTGGGGTGAAGGAGAGACATTCCGGGATTCTGCTCTCCTGATACTATCACTTTGAAAAGCATTGACTATACACAGCACCCTGCCACCAGCCCTAATCACCTATATGTCTTTCTGAAAGTGCAAGGGTTCATCCATTCGTTTCTAATACATCTCCAAACCAAAGGTAGAGTGACCTTTGCCTGCAGCAAGGACTGGCACCTGCCTTCTTTAAAGAATGGGAAGAGAAGTGAGGCTGTGGGTCAGCAGGCAGGATCAGTCAGCTGAGAAGGAGTCAGGAGTGTGGACCTGGTCTAAGTCTGTTAAGCACATTTTGTTTTCACACTGAAAATTTCAAAACAAATCCTGAGATAAGGTGGTTGAGAATTTTAAGACTGTAACTACAGAGCATCGCTCTCACTTGTGAGACCTTTACTAGCAAAGAGTCCCTCAGCATTGACTGTGCATCCGTGAAATTTCGTTTGCCTAGCAGCCAATATTAGGAAGTTCACTTGCCCTCAGAGTAAAAGAATTCCTAAAAATTAATACTAGAACATTGTGAAGTCACAATGAAATACCCACTGAGACAGCAGCCATAATAATGACAATTGATATTGGTGGCCAGATAAGGGATATCAGAACCCTCATAGATTGGGGGCAGGGAAATAAAATGGAGCAACACTTTGAAGAACAGATTTGGGAATTTCAGTTTTAAATATATTCTTAAAATGGGGGAAAGAATGTATATGCAAAACCATGTGCATGAATATACATTACAGCATGACTCATAACAGTCCATAAATTGATGACTGACTAAACAAAATATGGTAGCTGCATCATACAACAGACTATTATTCATCGGTAAATATAATGTAGTGTGGATGCATGACACGGCATTGACAATTCTTGAAAACATGATGCTAAGTGGAAGAAGTCAGTCGTCTGAGTTTGCAAATTCTTCTTCTTTATGAGAAATATTCAAAATAGGAAAATCCAGACAGACTAAAGGCAAACTGTTGGATGTTCATAGCAAGGATGTACAAGTGTGAAGTCACCATGAATGTTTACTGGGGTGTGTGTGTGTGTGTGTGTGTGTGTGTGTGTGTGTGTGTGTGTGTGTGTTGGCTCTATAACTTCATACGGGCTGGCATAATAATTCTACTTGCCCTACTACATCTTGAAAACAAAGATTAGTGTTTGAAACAAAGTCATCTGAGAAGGTAGAGAGAGAATTATTTCAGATTTCTATAATGCCAAGATCTCTCTACATATCTTATCTCATTTAATTCCCCCAATTACCAGGTAATTTGTGTTGTTATTTATTTATCTATTTATTTTGTTTTATTTAGAGGCAAGGAATCTAATATACCTGTTAAGTCACATGAGTAGAAAATCATGCCCATATTCTCAGCACTAGGGCATACTTTCCAACTGATTATGTTTTAATTGGATAAAACTTAAACCAGAAATGAAAGAACTTCTCACAGTCTGGGCCATGAAGCTCTAAGAAATCTTGGCAGATGGGACAAATCTGAGTGTTGTGGGAGCAGAAAAACTGAATAAAACAAACAAACAAACAAAAACCCTAACCATTTCTCCTTGAGAAAACATGAGGGAATTCAGTTCTACCAGTACAGGAAAAACTGTGTTGATAGGAGAGTCAATAGACATTGATAAATGTGGACTGTAGGGTAGCAAGAAGATCTATGTTCAGAAAGTACTGTATTCATTTGTACACAATATCTAAATATAGATGTTAGCAGTGTCATGTTTTCCTTAGATTTTTCTTTTAAGAGGTAAACCAGTTCAGATTATTAGGCAATTCTCCCATCTATTTCACTTCTTTCCTAAACAGGTGACTACTACTTTCCATGTAACACTTATCATTCCTATCAGTTCAGCATGAATTACATATGTTCTTGTATCTTTCCCCACACTAGATATTATCTGTTAATCTGTAATTACTATCTCTCCAGTTCCATTTGGAACTTTTTATTTTGCACATTTAATGACCATTTGGGTTTCTTCTTGTGGATTAGTTTCGTATCTTTCTCATTTTTGTCTTTTAAATACACATTTGTCATTTACATTCTGCATATAAATATTTTGTCTGTGTGGTATCCAGTGGTCCTGCTTACTGATACCCAGCTTTCTTTTCTTTTAGGGCACACAGATGACTGAATTTTTCAGTTCCTTGCAGTCAGGGAAGCTGTCATTCCATTTATGCCAATGAACTGTGAGTAACAGTGGACTGAGTTGCCTCTAGAGTAGAATGAAAGTTCTCCTCTCAGGCATGGCTCTTGATGAGGATGAACAAGTGGGTTCTCCGTTATCCTGTGCCACATTGCCTGAAGTATCACTGTGGACATACAGCATGACCAAGATATAAGCTTTTGTTGCCTTAAGACACTGAAATTTTGGTGATTTTATATAATAACCTGATGGGTAAGACTGAATACCTGTTTCATAAGTAACTTTTATCTATCTAATAGTATACTTCATTTTTTAATTTTTATTTAATGTGTACTAGTGTTTACTTACATGTATGTTTGTGTGACACATGTGTGCATGCCTGTAGAGTTCAGAAGAGGGCACCAGGTCCCCTGGGATGGGTGTTACAGATCCAGGTGTGAGCTGCCATGTGGGTGCTGGGAACTGATTCTGGATCCTCTGGAAGAGAAACCAATGATTTATTATTCATTCATAAGTTCATGGACATCTGGCTGATTCTGTTTTTTAGCTATTATGACTAGATCACCAATGAGCTTGGATATGCAGTACCTGTATCATAGGATATGCAGTACCTTTGAGTGTACACCTAGGAGTAGTTGACTGAGTCATATAGTAAATCTACTTCAAGCATTTTGAGGAATCCCTACATAGTGACTATACCAGTTTGAGCTCTCACCAACAGCAAATAAAGGTTTCTCTTTTCTCACATAATGCTGGTGAGGATATGATGGGTGACATATTTTTAATTGTCTCAAAGTTCATAATAGTATATAAACTTCCTTGCCAAGGTTTTACATATTGGAAATTTAATTTTCTTCTTCTCTACTATTTAAATAAAGATACAACCCTCTAAGATGTTGGATCTCTGTCTTTATGCTAATTCCCTGCTTTCCTGGTCCAAACTCATTGTCATTTGTTTGTGCAAGGCCAAGGACAAGTA
The DNA here is from genome assembly GCF_943737965.1 of Phodopus roborovskii. Taxonomy (NCBI): domain Eukaryota; kingdom Metazoa; phylum Chordata; class Mammalia; order Rodentia; family Cricetidae; genus Phodopus; species Phodopus roborovskii. Next base: position 34,939,965 of record NW_026126433.1, read on the forward strand.
GCTCTTTAATTTACTGAAAGCCATGTTCCATATCCACATGTGCATATCCACCATTGTCCCTTCCCTACTTCATTATCATCTCTCCTTTTGTTTCTGAAACCTTACCATTGCCTACCCACTGCTACCTGCTGCAACTTTAAGTAGTTGTTTTTTATTTTATTATTTTTTGTATTTAATCCAGGATTTTTATAAAGGATACCTTCACAGAATATACAGTATATAAGTTATTAAACCTTATTAAAATTGCTTTTTTAAATTCAATATTTAAAAATATTTTACAATAAGAAAAGGAGAAAAGTATGCATGAATTCCATTTTGCGTCAATTCTGAAAACAAAGCAAATGTGTGTAACATTCTTGTACTACTGTTTCTGGGAGTGTTTATATTTCATAAGGGTCAAGCAGACACAGACAAGCTACTTCATTTCCTATTGTGAAATGGATTTCCAAACCTTTCAATTCACAAAATAACAAGTTTCTAGAGCACTGGGCAGTTACTAAATCTGAATCTAAGTGGATCCCACAAGTGCACACATTAAAAGATGCCTGGCTGGGCAGTGGTGGCACAGGCCTTTAATCCCAATACTCAGGAGGCAGAGGCAGGCAGTTCTTTCTGAGTTTAAGGCCAGCTTGGTCTACAGAGTGAGTTTCAGAACAGCCAGAGCTACACAGAGAAACCCTGTCTCCACTCCCAGCTACACATTACAAACTATTGAATAAGAATTTTAATTTAGGAACAAAAGTGATATGTACCCAAAAAGCATTGCTGAAAGGAATAAATGAAAGAAAGTTGCACAGTTTATTTACTGGTCAAAGTAAATGCAGTGCTAAATTGTGTTATAAAGAAGTGAAAATACTAACAACATTCAAATTCTATTTGGTCACTAATTATAGGTCACCCAAGAAGCAACCACATTGGACTCAAAATAGAACTTTTATAGTATCACATTGCCTATTTTAATAGAAATTCTGGCTGCTATTGTGAGCAATGAGATCAAGCCTCCAAGGCTAAGTAAATAACCTTAAATTATATCCTTGTATGTGTGACCCTGGAATTTCTTTTAGTATTTATATTAATTAATTATGAAGAAGAAACACAGAATGGCACATCATACTTTGTGATCTTATGTCAGTTTTCTTTCTCCTCTTTAGTTCTCTTTTTCTTACCATGAAGCTAGAGAAAGAGAACGGGGTGCCGGGGCTTGGCAAGTGTTAGCCACTATACTGTGAGGGTTCTGGAATGATTTTTCTTCTCACAGATTTGACTTGGGAAGCCTCCTTAGACACTCACACGTTGCCCTTCTTTCCTTTCAAGTTGCTCGAGTTTAATCACCGAGTAGTCTGGCCATGTGAAAGACCTTGCACAGAGAGATTCTGCTGATCCTCCAGAAAGTGGTCACCACGTTCTCTTGGCCATGCCACATACAGCACACTTGGGAATTCTTCACATGAAAGCTTTGGTTAGTTGCTCTGTCAAGTGGTCTGGTACTGATTCTGACACCAGAAGGAATATCAGCCAGGATCATACACCCCAATCTACTCAACATAATTACACAATGTTACTTTCTCAGAAGGCAAGATCAAAACTCTTGGCCAATAATCTATCTCAATTTTTACATCTTATCTACCAGATTGTGCTGACTTCAGCTGATGTCATCTCAAATCTTTTGTAACATTTCTATTATTTAAAATATATTTCTTCTACCTTTTGAGATTATAATTGCACCATTTCTCCCTTCCCTTTTCTTCCTCCAAACCTTCCTGTATATGCTTCCTTGCTCTCTTTCAAATTCATGACGACTTTTACATTGATTGTTTCCATATATGTATACTTACATACATGTATATTTCTAAATATAATAAATGCAATTTGTCAGTCTATATAATGTTACTTGTAGGTATGTTTGTAGGGCTGACCATTTGGTATTGGATAGTTAATTGGTGTAGTTTTCCCTGGAAAAGACTATTTCTTTTTCTCTCAGCATCCTTTTGTTGCCCGTGGTTCTCTGTGTAAGGTTGGACTCTCCCCTGTCCGCTTTATTATTTCTGTTATTGTCCTTGTTTTGCTCATGTTTATGTAGTCGTGTTGATGAGACTGATGCAATAGTTCTCAATCTGTGGGTGCCGACCCCTTGGGGTCTGTGGAATATTCCTTTAACTGTGTGAATATATGTTGCTGTGGTTGGTTTAATAAAGAAGCTAACTGGCCAATAGCTTGGCAGATGCAGAGAGAAGCAAGATAGGCATGCCATAAAGAAAAGAGGTACCAAGCAAAATGGCAAAACATAGATAAGAAATATGTGTTAATTTTAAGAGTAAAAGTTAGCTAGTAACAAGCCTGACCTGTTGGCTGAGTGTTTATAATTAATATAAACCTCAGTGTGTTCATTTGGGAGCTGCAGGTGGAACAGAAACTTCCACCTGTAGAGGTCAAGAGACCCTCTCACAGGAGTCACCTAAGACCACCAGAAAGCACAGAGGTTTACATTACAATTCATATAACAATAGCAAAGTTACAGTTATGAAGTAGTAGCAAAAATATATAAAATTTGAGGCAATGTTGAGCCAGGGTAGCCTTCTCAGAAATGACTGAGTTTTACAGGTGAAGAGCACCTCCCCTCTCCCCCCCCCGGAATAGAAATGTTTGACACAAAGAGTTAAAGTGCTTTTCACAACTAAGTAAAACATTGTGACTAGTAGAGACAACTTAGTCATCTGGATGTGTGTTTATGTTGTTGACTTGCCCTTTCTACATCATTGGCTATGAGTGACAAGGTCTAGAGAAAGCCAATAAAAAGTCAGCTTGCACTTTGTTATCATATCTTGCTTTCAGGAGGAAGTGAGCATGAGAAGTCTCTCCAACTAGTAAGCTAACACAAAATAAGATCTAGTTATACCACTTGGTGCCATAACCTTTACACAATCTATGCCATCCTTCTTTTTAAACAGCATTTTCTTTAAATCCATAAATTGCTGTATACATCCAAAGTGGTAGAAATGTGTGACTTCAAGTTATTATGTTTCTTAGTTAGGATTTCTATTGCTGTGAAGAGACACCATAACCATAGCAACTCTTATAAAGGAATATGTTTAATTTGGGCTAATTTACAGTTGAGAGGTTTGTTCTACTGTCATCATGGCAGGAAGTTTGGTAGCACACAGGCAGACTGGAGAAGTAGCTGAGAATTCTACATCTGGATCTGAGGGCAGCAGGTAGAAACAGTGAGCTACTAGGCATTGCCTTGAGCTTCTGAAACCTCAAAGTCTATGCCCAGTGACACACTTACTCCAACAAGGCCACACCTACTCTAACAAAGCCACATCTTCTAATAGCCCCACTTCCTATGGGGGTTAGGATTCTGGGCAGAGAGGATGCTGGGAAGAAGAAGGCAGAGTTGCCAGCCAAATGTGGAAAAACCAGGATGGGCATAACGGAGATAAGATAACAAGCACATGGAATAATATAGTTCAAAACATTTTGAATTAAGTTAAAAATACCTAGTTAGAAACTAGCCTAAGCTAAGGCCAAGCTTATAAGAAGTCTCTGTGGGAGCTGGCACATACAGTTTTACTGTGTTAGAGTTAAAACCTTTCTTTTTTATGTAGACAAAAAGGGGGAGGGAAGCTGTGGAATATTCCTTTACACTGTGCGAAGACATGTCACTGTGACTGGTTTAATAAAATAAGCAGCCAATAGCTAAGCAGGAAGTATAGCGGGGACTTCTGGACTGAGAGAGCTCTGGGAAAAAAAAAAGTTGGAGTCAAGTTGCCAGCCACATGTAGAGGAAGCAGGAAGGGCAGTCTAGAGTAAAGGTAACTGAGCCGCATAAAAGAATGTAGATTAAAAGATATGGGTTAATTTAAGTTGTAAGACCTAGTTAGGAACAAGCCTAAGCTATCAGCCAAGCTTTCCTAAGTAATAATAAGTCCCTGTGTCATTATTAGGGAGCCAACAGTCCCAATGAAAAGGTCCGAGTACAGAGGCCATTTTTAATCAACCACCACAATATTCATCTGCGTTAATCCATGCAAGGGAAAAATTATAAATCTTGAAGCAATAGAATTTTAAGGGGCAAAAGACATTGGGATAATGCACTTCTGCTTAGAATCCTCTGATCAAAGCCAGTCACATGGCATAGATTTAATAGAGACTAGAAAACACACTCGTTGCAAGTCAAGGGGAAGAACCAGATGGTTTTGGCAAACAGTAGGCCACCACTCAATCCCAGTACCTTCATGAATCTAGTTTTCTCCATTGTAAATTTATAATGATGCTGCAATTTTTCTCCAGTTCCATTCTGCTGCCAACTGAAGGAAATGAGAGACTGTAATAGTCTATAAGTCAGAAGAATTAATTTGCATGTAGAGGTTCTGTAAGCTACATGTGTGTTCTAGTTCTTACGGTTTCCTAGGGTGGATCGGAAGCCAAGACCAGATCATAAAGACAGAAGTCGAAGCATGATCCTCAGAGAATATCAGGGGAGTGATAAAGGAGGCAGCCAGACCAGCATTTTTGACGCCAACCTGGATGTGGCTTCTGATATTTGACACATGGGGGATGGTAAATTGAGTCAAAAGCAGGTCCAGCTGAATCATTAATACACTTCAGTTATCTCCATGTAGACATTTAATACTTATAAATGAACTAGAAACTATTTTAGATCTTTATACTTATTCTTGACTTTTTTTGTTATCTACAAAATGAGAATGTGGAAGTTGATTAATGTGGCTTTATAAATATAATTGAGTTTATTAGCCACAGGTCATATAGACTTCAGAATTAAGGCAGAGGTATTCCCACTGGGGCCAGCTGGCATAGCTGACTCAGCTATACTCTCTGGCAACACTTTATAACTATACTCTAGATGCAATATGCCTTTTCTTGAAAAAGAGAACACCAGGATACATAGGTGGTATACAGCTCTAAAATCTGAGAGGGACTAATGCATATGCTTGGTATATAACTCTATGTTTATCTGCTTGAATTCAACAAAACACTTTCCAGGCTCTGTATAGATGTTGATAAAGGCTGGAAATGAAGGAGTCAGCCTGCACATTTGGGTGTTATTATTGGAGTTGTGAATGGTAGCTACCTAATAGAAGCCCTGAAACCAGAACACAAAGAAGATATAACAACTGTGTAGATAATGAAGAGATTGTGTCTATTGGATAGTTTTAGAGGGAGCTTTGAAGAGATGTTGTGAGAGCAGTCTCAAAAGAACATTGGATTACAGACAGGAGAGATGATGTAAGAGGTGCAGAAATAAGGAAGATCATACGTTTGGAGAAGAGAGTCATTTGATTTCACTGGAAAAGATTCAGTCATTACTCAATAAATATTTATCAACTGTCTCTTATGTGCCAGATATCAATATAGTCATTTGTGATACATCACTGAGAAAAACAGATTATAGTATTACAAAATCCCTGACCTGGTTCCCATCATGGGTAGGTAGAGGACAGGAACTGTAAGAGAAGTAAGAGGCTAAGTACAAAAAGATTGAGGGCTGTGTTTGGGGGGAGGGGCTTGAGCCCTTTGCCAAAGATCTGGGTTTGGGATGATGATTTAGAATTTTGAATTATGTGAAAACAAAAGCTTTAGGGAGGAATGCTGTTCCCCAGACAGATAATAAATCTAAGAAGCAGATTGCAATGATGTTATAAGTATATGGTTGTGGTGGGGGTGGCAAAAACAAACAAGGATGCCGGCTGCTGAGTTCTTAGGGCAGGAGGATCACTTGTTTTCTTTGTCCCACTAGCTTCTTTGCATTCACCACAGTCTCAAAACAATAAGCAGGTGTTTTGTTTGTTTGTTTTGGTTTGGTTTGGTTTGGTTTTTTTGTTGTTTTTTTTTTTTTTTTGTTTTTTTGGGTTTTTTTTTGTTTGTTTGTTTGTTTTCATTTTAAAGAACTGAAAGAGAGTAGGAAATGACATTATGGATTTCAAAGGAAGGGAAATCTTAACAGCATAAAATACTTCCCAAAAGTTATGTAAGCATAGTAACTATTAGTTAACTTTTCCTGTGGAAATATTAACAAGAATCCATTCATGCCAGATAGGGCACCAAGGAGCAACATAAGTTAGGATTCACCCAGGTCTAGCCTAGTGTGCCAGGGAAGCTCTTTGACTTAGCATGGGTGCAGATCATTTTCAGTAGCATGAGTGTACCCAAAACAACTATATCACTGAAAAATTTTACGCATGCATTCATAAGACTTTCCCATAGCTCCATAGATTTATTCCTCTGTCCACTTCTTCTGTATTCTCAGCTCTTCCCAAGGCCATGTGTACCCAGGGCAGCATTAGCTACAGCGAGAAAGTACAGTATGCACTGGCTGAAATCTCAGGTAGAAATATAACAATAGTTCTGACTTCCTCCTTCCAAGAGAGAGAATCAACCAGTGTGATCTTTACTGGCCCTTACAGGTGATCAAGGCTGCTTTGATGGAGATGTCTGTTATACTTGGAGAACAGAGTTCCACAGGGCAAATTTGTCAGCTGGCCTTTTCATTGCTCTGTGTGTGCATGGAAGATGGACTTCAACAAACTAAATTCCATGGGTTTCTGTTCCCTTTGTCTTAGGGTCATGTCAGCCAATGGAAGAGACTAGTTGTGTAGCAAAGAGCAAAGAAGTTGAGAAATAAGGCCTCTCTGCGCTCTCTGTGGACCCATGGTACTAACAGAGGTTAATCTTCCTCTAAGAAGACCATAACTCTGACCAGGTATCTACAGTTCTTTCTTGTTTCTGGAGACAGTCTTCTTCCATCTTCCCTTCTACTTCCCTTCTACTTCCAGTTAAAGCCTGGATGTTTTGCCAATTATGTTTAGCTCCCTTAATTAATCCCACAGGGTTACATGGCTTCACTAAGATCACTTTATTAAATTAATGCTTGCAGTGTGATATTTACTACCAGGACCAGGACAAGTAAAAAGACTAATGTCTTTTTAGAGTTAGAAATCCAAGTAGGATTAAGTCATCGAGTTCACAGTTTAAGGAAAGTAGAAGCTGGAGTAGAGATTTTTTTTCTTCTGAACTATAAGGGCAAATGGCATGAAGAAAGCACAAACAAGGTCTCTTTTGTTATTTTTAAGAATGAGAAAGAACTCACCTATGTTTATTTCAACAAAATGAGCCAATAGTACAGAAGAGAATAGAAAGGTTATCAAGTGGACTACTATGTTAGAGAAGTCATGCTCAACAGTACTGCCTAAAGAAACAAGGACCTGTTGATGGGATTGAGGGGAAATGTAATCATATATCACCATAGAAAACAGAGATGCAGGGTGTGGTAGAAGACAGGAAAGTGGGGGTCGGGGGAGACTACATCTGAAGGCTTCTGTCTTCTAGGTGTAAGAAGTAGCCATATTTGCTAAGATAGTCACAGGAAACTGTTCATGATTTGAAGGAAACAGGAAGAAAGAAGGTTTAATTGCTGTGAGTTAAACTTTGCTCTGAGGTGATAGGATAGTAAGAAGAAGCAAACGACCTTAACCCTGGAAACTGCAACACCAAAGGAGGGGCTAATCTACCCTGGGTAGATTAGAGTGGGACTGGATAGAGAAGTAGTGCAGAGCTGACCCAAGTGCTTATCATCTGCCCGGTGCCCAGTCCCATAGGAAGCACAGTACAGACTTAACAAGAATGGGAAATACACCGCATACCTTCAAAAAAGCACACAAGCTAGCTGGGACAACACAGATACATAAATGACTTTGTTCTGCAGTTCATACACAGGAGTGTAGGAAAGACTGTTGGAACCAGGTTCAAACTCGGTCCTAAGTCTTGCATGCCACACACACAGTACCAGACAAGATATTGAGTAAATTGTTTCACACCTGCACCTCAGCTTCCTGCTTTGAAAATAAAGGAATTAAGAATTTGTGGCTTCCTCAGTACCATCCTATTATAAAGATACTCACCAATATTAGGAGGCACACCTTGTTCCAGGACTGAGGCAGTACAGTGGGAGACAAACAAGGCATCTTATAAATCAAAAGAGACAGAGTGATCAACAAATGGACACAGCAAAGCATGTAAAAGGAACATAGAATGGGTGAAATTGTTCCCATTTCACTAACAATATAAATCATAACATTTTATTATAAGCAAAACTGTAAGCATATATGAACACATACCAACATAAATAAATGACTGAAAAAAAAATGAGAGACCAGTCTTTCAGGAATTCAAAAAATTTGAAAATTAAAAAAAATTTGACTCCCCTCTATATTCACCCAGAGAATGGAGTTAGACTTACTGACTTGTTCCCCAATTAGTAGATTAAATAAAGAGAAAACAGCAACTTTGTACCACAGATGAATAAAATATATACATGCACTATTGACCAAACAAGGATTATGTTCACTGGTGATGAGCTGTGGGTACTAAGAGCCTCAATATGGTGTGACAAGGAGGAGTTTCATCTCTATGGTCTATAACCCCAACATAATTATAAAAAGACATCCGACAAACTCAGCCAGCAGGGTGTCCTTGACAACACTACTGGAACTTTTTGTGTCATAGGAAAATGGAGATGTGGGGCTGACAATCTGCCACAGACCAGGAAAAAAAAAAAGCTAGAAAAATGTAACAGCCAAGTTCAATGTGCTACTCTGAGTTGAATTCTGGAACACAATAAAGCTATTAAAATAATGAAAATCAAACAAAGTCTAGAGTTATGTTAATTAAAAAAAAAAGATGGTCTCTAAAGACAGCTCCAGCTGGAAGCTATAAGAATAGCACTTATTATCTAATTGCTTCAAAACTTTACATATTATTTGCAAAGAACCATGAACATATGCAGTCCGGGAATCATTACAGTAGGGTGGAAGGCTTTAATCAACTTTTTTTTTTCCCTTCCATCTTCTCTGGCTTTCATCGTTGTCTATTTCAGGGAAGTAGTATGTGGTTATCCATAGAACAATGTTTTGAGTGACTCTATATAAGTGAAAGTCTATTGTCTTTTGTCTGTTGCTTTCCCAGATAGGTGACTCCTGCCCCCATTGGTAGAAAGGACAACACTCTTGAACCAGCAAGTTCCCTTCCTGTGCCACCTTCAGTGTCTGGGGCTCCCATACTGGGCCATCAGAAGGAACAAGCTGTGAAACTGTTGCTATAGTGATGGTCATGGTAGCAGGGCTACCTTTGGTTTTCCTGGGCAGTTTCCCCCCCCCCCAAAAAAAAACCCAGCAGTTTATGGAGCTCCAATGTGAAATCACACTGGCTCTGATTCATGACATTTTCCTGAGACTTTATAATGTTTCTTTTTTCTAAGTAAGCAATTTCAGGTCAGGTAAAAATGTGAGTAAATCATGCTTGGCTCTTGTTCCAGATGTATCAATTTCTGTTCGTTCATTTTCCCTCCTTTTCATGGCTTTGGTACAACAAAAATAAGCAAAGCCTCTAGTCTGGAGCTTTTCTGGGTATGTAATATATGCACAGAATACTGTGCACAGAGCGATTTCCCTACCTTGGTCATTACCGACCTTAGCATTTTTCTCTGGCAATTATCTGAAACAGAGTAATAATATGGAGTAATGATTTTGGCATGCGTGAGACCCTGGGAGGATCAAAGAGGCTGATGTGACAGTTCATGAAACAGGGAGGAAGCAAACCGTCCCCCACTGCCAACACTAACATAGCCGTACACTTGAGAGTGTGGGAGAACCCAGTTGCCAAGTGTCTGCCTGCATTTTCTCTGAGGGGGCCAGCCCAGTGCAGGTCAGGAAAATTATGGCTTTTATCAAGCAGACACTGTGGCTCTCTTTGAGGATGGCCAAAGCCTCATTCACTGCTGGTAACTGCAACACATGTGGTCTTTTAAAGAGAAGGCCATCATATTTTGATGAGCTGGCAAAGAGGTACCCACATGAGAATTCATTTATTTGGAATACACAGGGCAAGGCTAAAAGGGGTGAAATGTTTGTAAAGAAATTAAGAATGAGGGCTCGGGAGACAGACTGCCTGAGTTTTAATCCTGGCCCTTTGGTTACTATATCATACCGAGTAAGTAAATTATAACCTCCCCACCTGAAGTCCTCCATCAGTGAACATAAGAACAACCAAGTTGCATGTTGTCCCAGCAACTTACAATATGTGATGTAACCACTACACTGAAACACTTCAACTGCTACCATGACTTTTGTTTTGGCTATTTATATTCAAGCCAGAAAGCAACCAGGTTTGTCTGAGAGTTTGTGACCTAATTCTTCAGACCCTTAATTCTTTAAACATTCACTGGATCATAAAATGTGCCAGGAGTTGTGCTAAGTACTATGATAAATGATTTGGGCACAAACAAACATATCCAGTTCTGTCAGGAGATATATGTACACAAAAGGCTCTTTGACATTTCAGAATGTTTTCCCCAACTGTAAAATACTTTGGAACTTAGAGAAAGAATGGAAGCACCTCCTAGCCAGTAAATGGGTCACTCCTTATGGAGGAGATAGCCTTTGGTTAGAACTTGGGAAACACATACAATCTTTTTATAATATCAGAGATTGAAGTGATGTGGGAGGTGGCCTGTGTGGAAGAGGGCAGTAGGACTCCATGTGTACAGACTCCACATAGGATGGATGGTGATGAAGGGCTTGAGAGACAGAAGCATCCAAATCATGGTCTCAATCTAGGGATTCTTGAAGGAGAGAGGTCCACAGAGGTAACAGGAGTGGTCAGTGTCCATCTTTGACTGAACCTGGCCAAAGGAGTTTTCATTTTTCTTTAATTAAGTAATTGGTGCAGGTCGGTGGTGGTGCTTGCCTTTAATCCCAGCACTGGGAAGGCAGAGGCAGATGGGTCTCTGTGAGTTTGAGGCTAGCCTGATCTACAGAGCAAGTCCCAGAACAGCCAGAGATACACAGAGAAAGCCTGTCTGAAAAGGGGGGGTGGTGGTAAGAAATTAGTGAGACTGTGAATCTGGGATTAGAATCATGCTTTGGGAAAAGGCTTGGAGAAAATATCCTGTCATATATAGCCTTCCCACACACGGCACAGGAAAACATTTCCCTGCTTGTCACTATGCACAGCACACACTTCAAATAAAGAATCATAAAATTTAACTAAGTGTCATAACAAAACAATGATTCTGCAAAGTCAGGGATTTTACAATTGTACAATAGTTCTACCACAGGCTTTATAGAACATGTTATAATTAGGTTCACTGTTTTCAACAAAATGGGATTTTCAGCCAGTAGTTCCCTTCCTAAAAGATTTATTCCACATGAAGAGAAGCCAGACTTCTGAGGTTTTGCTGTTTAAAAAGCTGTTTCCCTACCTCTGTGTGCTTTAATGTTAGATCTGGCTCTTGGGCCTATGACACTACAAATAAAATATTTCTAACACAATATTTTAGCTAATGACAGTTACTTCAGTCATAAAACTGCATGAGACAAAGTCTCAACAAAGAAAGTTTTTCAAATGTTTTTTGAAACCAAACTTAAAACTCCACTCCCAATTTAAGTCACAAACTACAGCTAGGACAATTTTTCAAGGCCAAATTTTAAATCCATATTATACACAGGACACAAAGGGCTGTGAACTCTGACCCCATTATTTTCTGTTTTTAAAGCTGTTTCTGAAAGTCCTTATCTGCCCTTCTTCCCTTCTCTCCTTTCTTCCATTAACACATGCTTGATAGGTATTTCCTTTCTGCTACACCCATGTCCATCACTCCAGGTGCCAGAGCTTCATTGTCAGTGACAAAGAAAAAATACCCCTGAGTGAATCACTACAACATTTTCATAAAAGTTCCCTTTCAATAGACTGTTTAATTTTAATGAGGTGGGCACACTAGAGCCTACTATGTAGCCCAGGCTAGACTTGAATTCACACTATTTCTGCCTCTGTCTCCCAAAAATAACAATTATAGGGATGTGATACTCATCTGACTAAAGCTCACTCTTTAATCACAGGGATTTTATTCAGAGGCAAAGTGGAAGGACAGAACAAATGTAATGTGAAGGAGAATCAGGCTGTCCAAGTGAGACTACTCAAGAGCCCCTGGTCATTGCCCTGGGTTTCCTTACATGGGTTTAGGAAAAGGAGGAGTCAGTTGGTAGGTATAGGATAGAGGTATCTTTTGGATTTGGTTGATGAGCTCAAGTTACTTATTTCTTCATTCATTGATCCTGTCCTTTCCTATGACGCATTTGATTTTAATAAATGAATTCACAACTATGCATAGGCATAAGATAATAAGTAGAAGTATTATTCATAGGGCAGTTTACCTTACTGTACATGTGCCCCCAAACCAGCTCAGGTTGGATTGTCCTATTTCTCCTCTTTCAGGATATGCTTGATCACAAAGGGGAAATTATCAAGGGGTTATTGATTTCATTATTTGGATCAGGGTGGATGTAAAACTCAAGGGGAGCCAGGTTGCAAGGGGCACAGTAAGGATAGATAGCCCAAGCCAAGTTGAATCCCTCATTTCTAAACCTTCTCAATGTTTGCCTTTCACACATATTGCAACATTACTAAAACACACATGTTGAAGAAAAATTGTGAGCTCCTTGGATCAATGGTTTAGCATAATTCTTTACAACAGAAATAGTAACAAAACTTATGCAAAAGGATTATGTTGACTGACTCCATTTCTTGATGGAGTTTTTCCACATTCTTACAGAATCTCAAGAGATTTTATTTTTGCTTGTTTGATTTTTTTCATAAGCATTTAAATGACTGATGAGAGTTACACAGTTCTGTGCTCCCTGTCCATAAATTAAATAGCAAGAGAGCAGTGTTTCAAATTATCACAATACAACACACTTAGTGAAGAAATCACTGACCTTCAAAACAGCTGTGAGACCTTGAACTTCAAGGTTGACTTGCTCTATCTACCACTTGAAGGAGTTAGAAGGCATTATCAGTATAACCTTTTACAAGTCAAAAATTTTGAGATTCTTGAAATATCTTAGGGATAATCTCCAGTGTAAATTTCTAACCACTAATTTGTTGTTGTTATTGTTGTTGTTGTTGTTGGTGGTGGTGGTGGTGTGTGTGTGTGTGCATATGTCTGTATGTGGATTTGTGCACATGTGCATGCAGTTGCCCATGGAGGCCAGAAGAGGGCATCAGATTCCCTGACACTGAAATTGTAGGTGATTGTTAAACACAAATGTGGGTGTTGGGAACCACATTGGGTCCTCTGAAAAAGCAATGTGTGCTCTCAACTGTGGGGTCATCTCTCTAGAACCTCCACCACTAATTTAAAATTATGTAGAATTTAAAGTAATCGTAATCTCTGAAATTATGCTCTAGTTCTTCTAAAACTCGTATCTTCTGATCAGTTAGCCAGATAGCACAGTGTTTCCCCAAGTCTTTGCTTCGAGCAGGGTTCTCTTCCTCTGTTTTACTTACCACACATCATTCATTTTGCTGACATTTGTCTTTTTTTTTTTTTTTACACCATAGTTGAAATCTCCAGGCTACTATTTATTACCTGAAGTTTTCTCTGACTCATTCTCAGAGCACTCTTGAAACCAGACTCTTTTTATTCAGAGGCAGCTGGATTCAGCTCTCAGAGTATGGTCAGCTGTCTATCATCAAAGCCATACACAGCCAAGAAAGGTTCCACGGCTGTTCTCAAATAACTGTTCAGGTTAAATCAAGTGCAAATGAGAAACAGAAGCCATTATTGTAGGGCTTTGAGATGAGGAGGGGGAGGTCCTGATGGTATCAAGGTAGATAACAAGGGATACTTGAATTTGTTATGGCTGCCCTAACATTGTATGCCAGTCTTATTGAAGATAGATATATAAGTTTCCTGTGTTACCATGCTTTCTTTTACCTCTGAGCCATTGCCTTTACTGTTCTGTTTCAACCCCACATGTCATGTCTCAAAATGTTTTCAGAGAGTCAATAAATCATTTTTGAGCCATTGTCAACCCACTGTTCCTGATACTCGGGCTACATGGAGAACTGAAACAGAGCGAAGTTTGGTCTTTTAAGGTGCTCTGTAGATACCTGCATGCTGGTTTTTATCCTCCTCCACCCCCCCCCTTCCTGCACCACACAATCTGGGAGTAAAGAACTTGTCTTTCTAAGCAAAACCACACTACAGCCAGGCACCAAACAAAAGTACAACATACAATAGGAGCGCATGAGATGCTGATCAAATGCAACTGAGAACTGAGAGCACATGGTGAGAAGCCACACAGTGCCTTGCTGGAGTTTGTTAACCGCTAATTACAACACAGAGAAGAAAACACCTGAGCCAGAATGAACTGAATTCTCTTCATATTCTGAATTTTCTTCACATTCACCAAGCTTCTTATTCTCAAAAGTCACAGAGCACCTGTTTGAGTCTAAATAAAAGTTTAGATTTATTCTAAACCTTCATCTTTATGCAAAGGTTAAAACATCATTTACATAGTTGCAAGGAAGCTGGTAAGGGAGAGAAGTGGCATGGGACCATCCCCCAAAAGTGAACCAGTCTTCCAAAGATGTTGAAAAGATGCATTGCTGCTATTCAGCAAAACACCAACTAATCCAATTAAAAAGTGGGGCACAGAACTAAATATGTAATTCTCAATACAGAAATCTAAAATGGCTAAAAGCCACTTAAGAAATTGCTCAACACCCTTAGCTGTCAGGGAAATGCAAATCAAAACAACTCTTAGATACCATCTTACACCTGCCAAAATGGCTAAAATCAAATACACCAATGGCTGTTTATGCTGGAGAGAATGTGGAGAAAGGGGAACATTCCTCCACTGCTGCTGGGAATACAAACTTATACAGCCACTTTGGAAATCAGCATTGCAGTTTCTCAGGAAATAAGGAGGACTCCGATGAAGGGGACGATGATTCAAGGACGATGACAGATCTATTTCTAGAGTTGAGACTGGGAGAACAAGTTAGGCACTGAGCAGAAAGGAAGGGCCCTCTACTCCGAGGATTCAGTGGAGAGAGTAGCAACACAGACTCGAGGACTCGAAGAGAGGGCTTTGGGGAGTGAATTTGGCGTTTGGTTGGTCTCTTATAGAGAACTTCAGCCATGGAGGAAATAGAAGGGGAGTGGGGGGGGGACAGAGATTGCTAAACCTTCTCCTCAAAAAGATAAAACCAAAACCTATGAACAAGAATAAGGAGAACAAGAGAGAAAAAATTCTGGGGACTATAAAGACTGCATACACATCATATATGTGATGTTTTTCATTTACACACATTTATTTTCCCCCAACACAGCTATGAGGAGGCATGCTGAATCTTTATATTTCATATGAGAACAATACAAGGCCCTTAGACCCAAAGAAATTACTATGAGGGAAATATACAAATAAACAACAGCAAACCCGTGTAATGTGTTATACATGAGGTATCCGAGTGACACAAAATGCTGCCCTTACAACTGCAGAAGGCTGACGAATGGGGGTGTTTTAAGCTGCATTTTTCAGTAACAGTTTTCTGAGTACAGAGGAAAGGCAGAAACTTAAAGTTATGGCAGCAACTAGCTCATAAGAATAGAAATGCTAAAAGAAGTCTGGACTTTGCAGAGATGGAATGATCCTAAAGAAAGTTTGAAGGATGAAAATGAATGTAATATTTATAAATTAGGTGGACCATTGTGTGGTTTAAATGTGAAATGTCCTTCAAAGGGTCACGTGTCTAAACAGTTGGACCCACCGAGTGTCACTGTTTGAGACACCTATGGGACCCTTAGGAGGAAGAACCTCCTATGATGGAAGCAGATGCAGACACACACAGCTAAACATTGAGCCAAACTCCTGGAATCCAGTTGCAGAAAGGGAGGAGTGATGGGCAAAGGAGTCAAGACCAGGCTGGAGTAACTCACAGAATTAGCTGACCTGAACAAGGGGGAGCTAATGGACTCCAATCTGATAGCTGGGAAACCAGCATAGGCCTGACCCAGATTCCCTGAATGTGGTGTTAGTTAGGAGGACTGGGCAATCTATGGGGTCTCTAGTAGTGGATCAGTACTTATCCCTAGTATAGGAATGGACTTTGGGAGCCCATCACATATAGAGAATACTCTCTCAGTCTAGATACATGGGGGAGGGCCCAGGCCCTGCTCCAAAAAGGTATGACAGACTTTGAAGACTCCCCATGAAAGTCTGCTCCTTGGATAGCAGAAAGGGGATGGGAGTTGGTGGGGAGAACATGGGAGGATGGGAGGGTGGGGGAACTGGGATTGACATGTAAAACAAGCTTGTTTTTAGTTTAAATTTTAAAAAAATCATTAAAAAGAAAATAGGAGGAGGAGGAACCTCACAGGAGGAACTGAGTCAGTGGCGTGGCGGGTTTTGGGGACTTACAATCTTGTACTGCTTCCTGTTCACATAATGCTTCCTGAGCTCATATGCATTGCCATCAGCCAGCCTTTCCTCCTGCTACCACACCCTCCCCAACTCCCATCCTGGGCTTCCCTCCCATGATGTGCTGCACACCCCTGCAACTGTAAACCAAAGCCAAACTTTCCTCTTGTGAGTTGCTTTTGTCAGATTATTTTACTGCTGCAACAGAAAATCAGTCAAGATAACCATTATGAAATTATTATTCACTTTTGGGGAGTAGTAGAAAGGAGGAAAAAGCAATGAAGTATGACTTTATTTCGTCTAAATGTGTGTCTTTTCTTAGCCATAATTTTGCACATGTGTTGTATTTTCTCAACAATGGAAGTCCACTTCAATCTGAGGCAGGCAGAACAGTAAACGAAAGAAAAAGATGGGACTTTCTCGATGCAGGTGCAATTGCCTCCTGAAGCAGAGCTTTAAATGAAGGACCTGTCTGGCCCACACACAAACAAGCTTCTGTTTTCCGTCTGCATGTGGTCAACCCACCACCATACAGCCAAGGAAAGGAAAATGGGAAAGAGGCTCCATTCCAGGCCCAGAACATCACTGGAAATATTGGAAAATATAGCTGGGAATTTGAGAAGCAGACCTGAGCCTCTTGCATCTGTCTTTTAACTTTGACAACAAATAGAAGAGAAGTGGAACTTCTTCTGCAGACACTGGCTGATCCTCAGCTGGGAACACCATTTACAGTTGTTCCAGATTCTCCTGGTCACTCATTTTAATTTAATTTGACACTGGGCTCCATTGCCTTTCACAGGAAAGGTCTTGGGAGGCTTGCAAACATGTGTGGTTAGGAAAAGCTCATACAGCACTCCGTGGGGAAGGAAAGGAACTACAGATTTCCAACTCTCCCCGTTTGTCTGTGTACGGAGACTGTGCTGCAACATACTCTTGAAATCATTTGGGTGGGCCTTGTTTCTGAGGAAATAAAGAGGCCTCAGAAGCTCCCAAGTGACAGAAAGAATGATTTCCAGATAGTCAAGTGGAGTGGCCTTCTGGCTATATGCACTCATGTGCTTGGCGGTTGTTCCAACTGGCTGGCCAGTATCCTGAGGTTAGCAAAGCAGAAAGCCAATCTTAGGGGAGCTAGAAGACATGTACATGTGCCAGAATTTTTGACAAACTCTCAGTTAATTGTTTTCTGTGATTCTTCTCCTGAGACACAATCTGTGTGCACCAGGCACTGAGAACTATTCCCTCCCACAACCTCAAATCTCAAGGGAAACTTCATAATTACACACACTTGGGCCAAGCATCTACCCCACAGGAAATAGATGGATCAGCCCCTGGGGATAAAAGAAAGATGTGGGGCATGAGAAAACAGAAAGCTCCTGAGTGGGAAAGAAGAGAAAATAACATATGTGAAGCCAGAGAGTTTACATGCACACGAGAAACTCAAAAGTTTCTTATAAAGAAATTAAGGAAATAGTGGCCAGTGGAGGCCCGGGTAAGCGGATGGGAAATTTGTGTTGTTCTGTAACTGGTAAATATTTTAGTATTTGGAGACCTTAACATTCCAGGAAGGGATTCAATTTGGGATCTGTTATTGGAAATAGTGGCATGTACAATGACTTCCAAAACAGATTATGCATATGCAGAGATGAAACTGGGATCCAAAGTTTAAATGTGTCCTTCACAAATGTTTTCTTCCAACTTTTAAAATGTTGCCTTTTTTTTTTTTTGACTTGCAGCATTCTCTAGTTATATTTAGCTTGTGCATCATTCATCAAGTATGTATAGGGATACATTGTACAGGGCATCTTGAGAGTCTTCTCTGATTGAGTAGGAAAGGGTTAAAAGATGTAGTCTTCTGAATGAAGTTAACTTAGTCAGAATCTTATCTGTAACTTGTTAGTGTTGCTCCATAGAGCAAGTGAGAGGCTGGAATGGCAAATAAGTCCGCTACCACCATTGTTCTGGGATTCATTTGGTGGGCATAACTAATTTTATTTTTGTCCAAATTGGGCAATCTAGAGATTTACACACTATATATAAAATTTAACATTTCTCTTTCTGCGTATCATTGAGCTCATTTTTGTTTTCTTCTACCAAGAACTGAGCTCATAAACATCAATGACATAATATGCCAAACAAATTGCACAGGGAGACCTCAACATAGGCCCCAATGAGAAAAGTAGTTGAAGATCCTTCTCTCTGCAGTACACAATTTTCAAAAACATCATAAACTATCTAAAAATTGTATGTAAAAGCCATTGAAATCATAAATACAGAGAAAAGCCGAAATGTGTCTGTTTAATAGATTGCAAATACCTAAGGAACTGGCTAAACAGATTTCAGCAAAACACTGACTTCCAGAATTGGAGTGCAAGAGAAGACAATATCGAGATCAAACACAAACAACATCAATCAAGCAAAACCCTGGTTGGACAGGAAAATTTCATTAGGGATCACACTAATCAGATGGAAACAAACTAGTATTGGTAAATTCTAAGTGTTTTTTGTTTGTCTTTGGTTTTTGTTT
Organism: Phodopus roborovskii; assembly: GCF_943737965.1. Lineage (NCBI taxonomy): Eukaryota > Metazoa > Chordata > Mammalia > Rodentia > Cricetidae > Phodopus > Phodopus roborovskii. The sequence continues at coordinate 34,958,766 of NW_026126433.1, forward strand.
GTTTGGTTTTTATTTATTTATTTATTTTGTCAGTACAGTTGAGCAAATGACTTCAAATAAAATAAAGGGAAGAAACATGTCTGAAAGGAAAAAAGAAAGAAAAAGAAAGAAAGAGAAAGGAATTTCACTGCTCTTTCTTTCCTTTAAAAATGTTAATAAATACGTTATTCATATTAACTTCTCTTGGGAGGAAAAGGTGAGGTTGTTACGGTTTTCTTCTTCCTTTTGTTTTTAATCATGGAGCAGCCAGGTCTCAAGTAGAAATACTGACCAGGAAGGTTTATTAGCTAAAAGATCTCACAAAAGTTCTGGAATGAACACAGGATGTTTGCACTTAGAGCGCACGCCCTTTGTTCTTCAGTAAGTGGTAGGAAGGCCTTCTGGTATGCTTTGTTTGAAAAAATTGAAAACAATCTCAATGACGCTCCTCTTAGACATGTGTCAAGGGCTTATTCTTACTGAATTCTTCCACATTAGCAAACCAAGTTGCTCTTCTTTTCATTCTTTTGGCCACAGGACAGATGGAATCCACCGAAGTCTCTACCACAGACGTTCTCAGATGGTGCTAATAAAAAGAACAAACCCAAACCAGAATTGGTGGTCCACACTGTAAGAGTTGCTAAACGTCATCACAAAGCAATAATTATCCTGTAGCATGCTTGGTGGCTCAACATTCTGAAACACAAATGTCAAGGGCATACAGCCTCTGTGACGTTGCTAATATGAGCTTATGTTTTGTGTTGGGTGGTCTTGTGTTCTGCCTGGTGGTCTTGTTTCTGCCTGCTATGACAGCACTAATGATTTCAAGTAAACCTTCCCACCCCCATCCTACATAGTATCCACTTGTCTCCCTTTGGTAATTCACAGCCAGGCATAAAAGGCAGACTACCCAGAAATGACACTGTTGTGTTCCAGACATGCTCTTTCTTGGTGGTGACAGTTCCAAATCAAGCTGGCTCAGTGCTTAAGTCAAAGCATTTTTATAAGTTCTGGTTCAAAACATAGCCTTAGATCTGGAAAATCAAAACTGGGCTCCTCTTGCTTCTTCCGTCATTGCTTGTAATAAATATTCAACTGTTGGGATTCAGCTAGCAATTTATGATAGATGACATAAAATAGGATCCAACACTCTCTTTCCCAGATACAAAAAACTCATCTATTGGTTAGAAATTTCACTACCTTTTACTAATGGAAACAGGACTTTCTTACCACATTCAGTCAGGATCTAGTTCCCTATGTCCCACAAAAACTAGCAAAGAAAGTTTATAGCTACATACAATGACAACATAATTTCTGTTCAATCAAGTGCCTCACTTTCTAAAATTTAATACAGGTGACCCTCCAGGTTTTAACTATAAATTCCACATTAGGGTGTTCTTCAGCCTAAGATGATTAATGTTTCCATACTTAACTGATGATCAGATCAAGAATTTAACCTCAATAGACTCCTGTGAACCATAGTGGATTTGTCTTGGGGAAATCAGTGCCAGAGTTTCATTAAACTGCCCATCTCAAGGTGATCTTGTTATGCTGTCTGACTCTACCATTCTTATTAGTATATTTTACATTCTGTCTTAGTTGGGGTCTCTATTGCTGTGATGAAACACCATTACCAAAAGCAACTTGTGGTGGAAGGGGGTTTATTTAGCTTATTCTTCCACATTAGAGTTCATCATCTAAGGTATTCATGGAAGAACCTGAAGGCAGGAGCTGATGCAGAGGACATGGAGGGGTGCTGCTTACTGGCTTGTTCCTTATGGCTTGCTCAGCCTGCTTTCTAATATAACCCAGGACTGCCATCCCAGGAATAGCCACACCCACAATAGTCTGAACCCTCTCATATCAATCACTAATTAAGAAAATGTCCTTCTGGCTTGCTTACTTATAGCCTTATCTTAAGAAAGAATTTTTTCAGTTAAAGTTCCCTTCTCTTAGATGACTCTAGCTTATGCCAAGTTGGCATAAAAATGAGCCTTCTCTTGTAGCTAAATTTTCATAATCATTTTACTAACAAAAACAAATGGAGTCCATATAAACAAGGAAATGACATTTTTGCTTGCAATTTGAGAAACTACTATAAGACTCATAGGAAATGCCTAGTATAGAAACTGCCATGCATTCTGCTGTACCTTTCTTACTTCATCAACATTTGTTCTTTTCTCCTTTAAGTTTAAAAAAAAAAAAAACAACTATCTAACATGTTCATCATATACACACTGCCTAGCACTATGCCTGGAGCTAACACAGAGTTAATATATTTATTTATTAAGCATCATATTAACCTTGTACTTGTCCTCATTGTAGGCATTGATTATAATACTCAATAAGAGGTTTTTTTGTTTTGTTCTGTTTTCTCTTGAGGTCTTCCTAATTTAGCATGTAGTTAGGAGCAGAGGAGATATTCAGTAGATTCTGTGTGATCAATCAGTTCCCAAACTGTTACCTTGAATGGAAAAACAACACTACTGCAATGAGTATTGCAGTATTGATGTGTTGGTTTGTTCTTTTAGGTAATATGTACTATCAATACCTTTCCTCTTCTCCTCTCAGGACCAAGAAGGAATCAAAGTGCAGGAGATACATACCACTCCAACAACCCTAAATACTGGCAACACTAAAACATGCAGTTTTATTTATTTATTTATTTTATATAACCAAGTCCACTTAAATGAAAACAAACATTTATAGACAATATTTGGGAATTTGGGCATCGTTCTTTCCAAACTACTTCCTGCTGATAAGGGGCGCTGTCATGGGGGATTCTAAGAAGATGGAGAAATCCTGGCTGTAGTCTGTAAGGCTGCTTTGTCCAGCTGTTTTGAATGTAGGATCACCTGGCACTTGTTTCAGGCTGTCTGGCTTGATCAAACCACATTAGTCTGGAAGAAATCCACAGCTTTTCATTTTCTGTGAAACAAAAATAGAAATCCTTTTCCCCAGTAACTTGTCCTTGAACTTAAATTTTGGAGTGAAAGCATTTTTTTTATTTAATTTATTATTTTACATGTCGATCCCAGTCTCCTCTCCCTCCCTCCTTCCCTCCCTCCCTCCCTCCCTTTTGCCCTCTCTGCCCTCTCACATGCACCCTTACCACCCTCCCCTCCCATCCCCCACCCCAATTCCATATGTAAGAGAATGCCATCCAGTTGGGGTCATGTAGATCTGACAGGTCATGTGAAGTAGGGACTAGGGCTTCTCTCCTGTCTCTAGGTTAAGGCAGTTTATCCCTCCATGAGGGATATGTTCGCAAGGTCCTTTTGTGCTCCAGGGATACATCCTGGCTCCACTGTCTGAGGTCCCTTAGACTGCTCAGTACTTCTGGATGAGACCCATATTCAGGGGGGCTTGAGTCAGTCCCATGCTGGCTTCCCAGCTATCAGTCTGGTGGCTCCATAGCTCCTTCTTGTTCAGGTAAGCTGTCTGTCTCTATGTGTTTCTGCCGCCTGCTCTTGTCCTCTGCATCTGCATCTGGGTTCTAGTTCGACTCAGTGTTAATGTATGGGTGTTTGCTCCTGTTTCCAACAGACATTAGTTGAGGGCTCCATGAATAAGTTAGTTGTTGATCTCACTATCCGAGAAGGGCATTTATGGTAGCCTTTCCACAGAAGTTCAAATTGTTAGTTGGCAGCAGTCTTGTAGTTCTCTAGACCTTTCTTTGTGTTCAATTTTATCTTCAAACCAATATTGGCTCCCTCTTTTATGTTCTCTCTCTCTCTCTCTCTCTCTCTCTCTCTCTCTCTCTGCCTGTCTCTCTCTCTTTCCTATCTTCTATTCCTAACCAGGCTTATTCTTCCTTGTCGCACGTGTTTTCCTTTCCTCCCCCTCGATTTCTCCTACTTCTCTCTCCATTCACTGCCCCCCCCCCACTTCCTCTGTTCTCTGGGGGATTTGTCCTTTCCCGGTTCTTTGAGGGACTTTATATGAATCTCTTAGAATACACCTTGTATTCTAGTTCCTCTGGTAGTGTGAATTATAGGTGGTGATCCTTTGATCTAGGTCTAAAATCCATATATGACTGAGTACATACTGTGTTCCTCTTTTTGTGACTGGGTTACCTCATTCAGAATGGTTTCTTCAAGTGCCATCCACTTGCCTGCGAATTTCAAGATACCATTATTTTTTTGTGCAGAGTAGTATTCCATTGTGTAGATGGGCCACATCTTCATTATCCACTCTTCATTTAAGGGGCATCTAGGTTGCTTCCAGGTTCTTGCTATTACAAATAGTGCTGCTATGAACATAGTTGAACAGATGTCTTTGTTGCATGGATGTGGATCATTTGGGTTTATGCCTAAGAGGGGGATTGCTGGGTCCTGTGGTAAATTAATTCCCATTTTCCTGAGGTACCGCCATACTGATCTCCAAAATGGCTGTATGAGTTTGCAATCCCACCAGCAGTGGAGGAGTGTTCCTGTTTCTCCACATCCTCTCCAACATGAGTCATCATTGGTGTTTCTAATAGTAGCCATTCTGACAGGAGTAAGATGGTATCTCAAAGTTGTTTTTATTTGCATTTCCCTGATAGCTAAGGATGTTGAGCACCTTCTTATAGTGTCTTTCAGCCTTTTTGATTTCCTCTATTGAGAATTCTTTCTTCAGTTCTGTACTCCATTTTTTTAATAGGGTTATTTGGTGTTTTGTTGACTAGTTTCTTGTATATTTTGGAGATCGGCACTTTGTCGGATATAGGATTGGTGAAAATCTTTTCCCAGTCTATGGGCTACCGTTTGGTCTTGTCCACTGTGTCCTTTGCCTTACAGAAGCTTCTAAGTTTGAAGAGGTCCCATTTATTAATTGTTTCTCTCAGTGTCTGTGCCCCTGGAGTTATGTTCAGGAAGCAATCTCCTATACCAATTTGTTCAAGGGTACCTCCTATTTTCTCTTCTAAGAGATTCAATGTGGCTGGATTGATGTTGAGGTCTTTGATCCATTTGGACTTGAGTTTTCTGCATGGCGACAGACATGGGTCTATCTGAAGTCTTCTACACACCATCATCCAATTGTGCCAGCACCATTTGTTGAAGATGCTGTCCTTGCCCCATTGTATAATTTTAGCTGTTTTGTCAAAAATCAGGAGTTCATAGGTGTGCTGGTTAATATCAGGATTTTCAATTAGATTCCATTGGTCTACCTGTCTATTTTAATGCCAATACCAGGCTGTTTTCAGCACTATAGCTCTGTAGTAGAGTTTAAAGTCAGGAATGGTGATGCCTCCTGAAGTTCTTTTGTTGTATAGGGTTGTTTTGGCTATCCTGGGTCTTTTGTTTTTCCATATAAAGTTGATTATTATCCTTTCAAGGTCAGTGAAGAATTGTGGTGGGATTTTAATGGGGATTGCATTGAATCTGTAGATTGCTTTGGGTAAGACTGCCATTTTTACTATGTTTATCCTACCTATCCAAGAGCATGGGATATCTTTCCGTTTTCTGGTATCTTCTTTAATTTCTTTCTTTAGAGCCACAGCATTCTTATTATATAGGTCTTTTACTTGTTTGGTAAGCGTTACACCAAGATACATTATGTTGCTTGTGGCTATTGTAAAGGGTGATGTTTCTCTGATTTCTTTCTCTGTCTCTTTGTTGTCTGAAAAAAGTAGGGCTACTGATTTTTTTGAGTTTATCTTGTATCCTGCTAGTTTGATGAAGGTGTTTTTCAGCTGTAGGTGTTCCCTGGTAGAGTTTATTGGGTTGCTTATGTAAACTATTATATTGTCTGCAATTAGAGACAGTTTGACTTCTTCCTTTCCAATTTGGATCCCCTTGATCTCTTTTTGTTGCCTTACAGCTTTAGCTAGAACTTCTAGTACGATATTGAAGAGATATGGAGAGAGGGGGCAGCCTTGTTTTGTTCCTGATTTTAGAGGAATTGGTTTAAGTTTCTCTCCATTCAGTTTGATGTTCGCAGTTGGTTACCTGTATATTGCTTTTATTATGTTTAGGTATGTTTCTGTTATCCCTGACCTCTCCAAGACCTTTATCAGGAAAGGGTGCTGAATTTGGTCGAAGGCTTTTTCAGCATCTAGGGAGATAATCATATTGTTTTTCCTTTTCAGTTTGTTTATATGGTGGATCATGTTGATAGATTTTCGCATGTTTAAACCATCCCTGCATTCCAGGTATGAAGCCTACTTGGTCATGGTAGATGATTTCTCTGATGTATTCTTGAATTCGGTTTGCCAGTATTTTATTGACTATTTTTACATCGATATTCATCAGGGATATTGGTCTGTAGTTTTCTGTCTTAGTTGTGTTTTTGTGAGGCTTGGGTACCAAGGTTATTGTGACCTCATAAAAAGAGTTTGGCAATGAACCTTCTGTTTCTAGTTTGTGGAACAGTTTGAGGAGTAGTGGTATTAGTTCTTCCTTGAATGTCTGGTAGAATTCTGCACTGAATCCTTCTGGCCCTGGACTTGTTTGGTTGTAAGTCTTTAGATGACTGCTTCTATTTCATTGCAGGTTATAGGTCTATTTAAGTTGTTTGTCTGTTCTTGATTTAATTTTGGTAAGTGATAGTTACTCAGAAATTTGTCCATTTCCTTTGAATTTTCAATTTTTGTGGAATACAGATTTGCAAACTATGACCTGAAAATTGTCTGGATTTCCTCCGTGTCCTTTGTTATGTTCCTCTTTTCGTTTCTGATTTTGTTAATTTGCATGTTCTCTCTCTGCTTTTTCATTAATTTGGATAAAGGTTTGTCTATCTTGTTGATTTTCTCAAACAACCAACTCTTCGTTGCATTGATTTTTTGTATTGTTTTCCTGGTTTCTATTTTGTTGATTTCAGCCCTCAAGTTGATTATTTCCTGGTGTCTACTCCTGCGGGGTGAGTTTGCTTCTCTCTGTTCTAAGGCTTTCAGTTGTGCTGTTAATTCTCTTATGTGACTACCCTCTGTTTTCTTCATATGGGCACTTAGTGCAATGAACTTCCTTCGTAGCACTGCTTTCAAGGTGTCCCATAAGTTCGGGTATGTTTTGTCCCCAATCTCGTTGAATATTAGAAAGTCCTTAATTTCTTTCTTTATTTCTTCTTTGACCCAGGAGTGGTGCAATTGCACATTGTTCAGTTTCCATGAGTGTACAGGCTTTCTGTTATTTGTGTTGTTGTTGAATTCCAATTTTAAAGCATGACAATCTGATAAGGTACAGGGGACTATTCCTATTCTCTTGTATCTGTTGAGGTTTTTTTATGCCACCTAGTATATGGTCGATTTTAGAGAATGTTCCATGTGGAGCAAAGAAGAAGGTATATTCTTTTGTGTTTGGATGGAATGTTCTATAGATGTGTGTTAACCCCAGTTGAGACATAACTTCTGTTAGTTCTTTTGTTTCTTTGTTGAGTTTCTGATTTGTGGTCCTGTCTAGTGTTGAGAGTGGTGTATTGAAGTCTCCCACTATAAGTGTGTGAGGTTTTATATGAGCTTTGAGTTTTAATAGTGTTTCTTTTACGAATGTGGGTGCCTTTGTATTAGGGGCATAGATGTTCAGATCTGAGACTTTGTGTTGATGGATTTCTCCTGCGATGAATACAAAATGACTGTCTTCATCTCTTTCAATTAATTTTGGTTTGAAGTCTAACTTGTTAGATATTAGGATAGCCATGTCTGCTTGCTTCTTAGTTCCATTTGATTGGAAAATCTTTTCCCAACCCTTTACCCTGAGGTAATGTCTAACTTTGAAGCTAAGATGTGTTTCTTGTATGCAGCAGAAGGATGGATTCTGTCTTCGTATCCATTCTGTTAGCCTGTGTCTTTTTATAGGTGACTTAAGACCATTAATGTTAAGGGTGGGTAAGGACCAGTGATTGTTGATGCTTGTTTGATTTAGGTTTGTTGTTGGCAGTGGTATTGTGAATATATTAGTTCTGCTTTACCCTTGGTTTCTGGTGTAGTTGGATTATCTGTTGCCTACATTTTTGTGGGCATAGTTACCTTCATTGAGTTGGAGTTTTCCTTCCAATACTTTCTGTAGGGCTGGATTTGTAGATAAGTATTGGGAAACTCTGGTTTTGTCATTAAATATCCTGTTTTCTCCATCTATAGTGATTGAGAGTTTTGCTGGATATAGTAGCCTAGGATGGCATCCGTGTTCTCTTAATACTTGTAGAACATCTATCCAGGACCTTCTGGCCTTGAGGGTTTCCATGGAGAAGTCAGATGTAATTTTGATAGGTCTGCCTTTATATGTTACCTGTCCTTTTTCCTTTGCTGCTCTTAATTTTCTTTATTCTGTATGCTAGGTGTTTTGATTATTATATGTCGCGGGGTCTTTTTTCTTTGGTCCAGCCTATTTGGGGTTCGGTATGCTTCTTGTACTTTCATGGGCATGTCCTTCTTCAGATTTGGAAAGTTTTCCTCGATGATTTTGTTGAATATGTTTTCGGCACCTTTGAGCTGGGCTTCCTCACCTTCCTCTATGCCTATTATTCTTAGTATTGGCCTTTTCATGGTGCTCCACATTTCCTGGATGTTTTGTGTTAAGGATTTGTTGGATTGATGATTTTCTTTGGTCGATGAATGTATTTCTTCTAGTTTATCTTTTGCACCTGAGATTCTCTCTTTGATCTCTTGAATTCTGTTGGTTATGCTTGTGTCTGTAGTTCCAGATTTTTTGCCCAGTTTTTCTATTTCCAGCATTTGTTCGGTTTGTGTTGCCTTTATTTTCTCTATTTCAGTTTTCAAGTCCTGAACTGTTTCCTTCACCTGCTTAATTGTTTTTTCTTGGCTTTCTGTACTTTCTTTACTTTCCTTAAGGAATTTGTTCATTTCTTCCACTTTTTGGTTTGTTTTTTCCTCCATTTCTTTAAGGGATTTTCTCACATCTTCTTTGAGGGCCTCTATCATTTTTATGATGGTAATTTTTAAGACGTTCCATTCTACTTCCTCTGCTTTGTTGTTGTGTTCCATTCTAGTTGGTGTAGATTCCCTAGATTCTGGTGGTGTCATGCTTGTCTTTTTGTTGTTAGGTGTTTTCTTGTATTGCCATCTTCCCATAGCTTCTTCCAGTAGGTGTTGGTGGGGTCTCCCCCTCTCTCTATGGTAGTTCCCTGGTGAGCTTATGTGGGTCAGAGATTCAATATTTGTAACTCTGGGTGGTCTAAGCTCTATAGGAGGTCTCTCCGCAGACAGGGACCCAGGGATGTGGTCAGGGATGAGTATCCAGTAGAAGATGCCACTAGCCTATAGCTCTAGCCAATGGCTGGTGGAGTGGACAAAGGCTGAGCTGAAACTTGGGAAGTTTTTGCAGGATAGTTGGATCTCACTGGAATCTGGGACTCTCCAGCTGAGGCCTCTTTCTTTAGCAGAGGCCCTGCTTTGGGGTCAAGTTTCTTGCTGCTGGGAACTCAGATTGGACCTGCAGATATAGGCGGATCTCTGGGAGGGACCCGGGACTCCAGCAGAGGACTGGAGGTGGGGTCAGAGACCAAGCAGGTGGAAATTAAGGGTGGTCCCGCATGGATAGGCAGGTCTTCTTTTAAAACATGCAGTTTTATAGCAGGAAAAGATATTTAAAAATATGATGACAGTGATTGATGACTTCGTACCTCTAAACTCCAAAGATAAGCAGTAAGGCATGCTTAGTCATTAACAGCTGCCAGTGAGAGCTCAACAACTATGCACAAAAGAATATATGAAACCATTCTAATTATCTGCTCACAACTGCCCACAATACAGAAGTGTTATAAACAGAACATACATCTATTTAACAACATATGAACAAATTAGTAAGTGTACACTGATTTATCTTCCCTTATTAACTTACACTTTTGTGTCACTGGGTAGTAGGCTCAAAGAATGAAATCAATTGTGGAGTCAGGGGAAAAACTAAATAATAGAGAGACAAAAGCTGATAGCCAAACAGAAAGCATTTTAAGAGAAAAAGAATTAAAGTACAACAGACTCATAGATAAAATTAGAAACTTGGGATTCAGAATTTGCTCAACAGACTCATAACTAAGATCTCTGAGGAATTGGTCATCAAACTAAGAAACTCAGCCATATGAACAAACTACAGTTCTATGAGGAAACACTCACTGTATGGAGTATGTAAGGGAGAACAAACAAGCATATGGATAAATTGAATAGACAGCACAGGTGACCATGCTTGAAGGAAAGGTTCAAGTAATATGTTGTGGGAGCTTGGAGAAGCTAAACTTAAAGAGGCTTCAGGGAAATTCATGGGAAAGATGAGATTTAAGTTCGGTATGAAATAGAAGGGATTTAAAGAGGCATGATGGGGATAGAGAGCACCCCAGATGGAATTAATATAAGGAAGGCACAGACATGGGATATCCATATCTGTTAAATGAGCTCCCAACTCTGTTTTCTGTCTAAAGCTTGAGGTATGCAATAGAGAAAAGTGAGGAATGAGGCTAAAGAGGTTAATGTGGTTATATTACAGACAGCCTGGACTATTAAAGCATGCTATTTGGGCTCCAATAAGCAGTCTTGGGGAGCTAAGATATGAGAATGGGACATAAATTTAGATGTCACTATAAATACTAGTAAACATCTTCAAAAAGAATATGGGAATGTTGTGTTGCTTGTCTGGGTCCATTAAGGCTATAATAGTAAGCCACCAAGGTGGTTTATAAAAAGCAAACTTTATTTCTAGCAAGACTGGAGGTTGAGGAGACCAAGACCAAATCAGATTTGATCTGGTAAGAATTTTATTCCATATAATAGGTGGTAACTGTGTTCTTTCATGGCAGGGGAACAAGGAATTTTAGAGCTCCTTTTTATATGGACATTAATACTCACTGTAAAGGTATTCCATGACTACCTTCTAAGGCTTTACATTCTAATACTACTACTTCAGTACTGAGATATTAATTTTGACATGACACAAACTTTCAGACAATAGAAATGATATGGAATGTGATAAACACCCATTCTGGTCGACTTAACAATGAATTATGCAAAACTCACAGAGGAAGGGTAGTATGAAGTGAGACTGAAGTATGGAATGATATTTGCTTTAGTGTACTGTCAGGTGTAGAGAAAGGAGACACATGATGGCCAGTGGCTCAGAGGCACCAGTCACACATAGAATCCCATGGTAGAATGAGAAATATTTAAGTGGAAGAAAATATCAGGAAATTAAGATACTTCAGGTCTGGAATTTCTTCCAGGGAGAATTACTCTAATAAGAGACTTTAGACAAATGTGACCTTGTAGCATTTTCTCATAACTCTTCTAGACTTCTAGGTCTCAAAGAGACTATGAGGAGCTCTTTTTGGCCACATCAACAGAGCATATCACAGTAACAAGATATTTCCCCAATGGTGCAAAAACCCCCTTCCCTAGATATCCTTCTCAAATCACCCTTTCAGCATGTATTCAGAGAACAACTACCATTTGCTAGGACCTAGTCTATGAGCTTACAATATGTTTGTAAATAGACTGAAAAAAAGGTTTACCTTTCTGGATTATTTTTATGTACTAGATGAAAAGAAATGTTGATATAATGATTAATCAAATTGTATAGTGTAGTTGAAGGTAATAAATCCTCTGAGACTGGTAAAATAGAACATTCTTCATGGCAGAAGGATTCTAGAAACCTTTTCTATAAGGACATTACACCATTTGTAAAGGTTCTCCATGAACACTTTCAATGGCTCCATCTCCTAACACTATCACTTTAAAAATTAAGATATGAAATTTTCGATGTAACTATTAAATAAATTGTACAGTATAGCTGATGGTAATAAATTCTACAAGATAAGCAAAATGAACCAATCAGGAGGCTCACAAGGATGGAGTTGGGCTTGCAGCAATTTACAACTCTGAAAACATACTTAGGGAAAGCCTGGTTGAAACATGTAATTCAAGCAAGACCAAAAGTAAAACAGGCTAGTGATGCATGAGGGTGTCTGAGGGCAGAATACCTCATGAAGAACTTCTCATTAAGACAAGAACATCCTTGCTCTGTTCTAGAATAGCAGGGATGAGAGCCATGTGACTATGACAGTAAATTATAGAGAGACTATGAGAAGACAAGATTTCTAAAAATGTAAAAGCAGCAGATTATCAAGGTTTTTTCATTGCAAGGGTTGGATTTTTGAGTGGCTGCTATATGTAGCTACCAGAGGAGTCTAGATCAAAAGGTGACGTGATCTTATTTGTATTTTAAAAGCATAGCTGTGGCTTCTGTGCTGTAAATAGACTTTATAGAGCAAGTGTGGAATCAAGGAGACCACTTGAGAAGCAATTATAGTAATCCAAGTGAGGGAAGAACATGTCTTGGCTCAAATTAATAGTCATAAAGATAGTGAGATGTGCTCTGATTCTAAAGACATTCTGATAGTAGAGCCAAGTGGATTTCATGATGAATAAGATACAGAATCAAAGGAGTCAGGATGACTCAATATTGTTGATCCAAACAACCTGAAAACCAAGGTGCAGAAGATTACATAGAGGCAGCTTCAGACTGTGATTGTGAAATCCTTTATATATACATGGGCGTTTGAAATTGAAGAGAGAAGGCTATACACAAATTTTTAAATATAGTATATGATGACATTTAAAATTATGAGGCTGGCTATGTTTATTAAAAGAATGAATAGAGAAGAGTATCTGGGCTTTTATAACAGTCATTCTAGAAGATGAGGGATAGCTAAATGAGGTGTCAATGTAACAAGGAAGACAAAAAAATGGAAGAAATTATATTTAAGTGAAGTAACTCAGGTTCTGAAAATCAAACATTGTATTTTTTTCTCTTACATGTAGATTCTAGTCTTTAACTGTTAAATGTGTATACCCAGGAGGGAGTAAATATGACCAAAGTCCAGGAACCTAGAAAGAGGCTTGTGTGACTCTAAAAAAGAGAGGCTCTAAGGTGGTGGTGAGTGCAGGAAGACAGGCATCAAAAGAGCAAGTTAGAAAGGGTGAATAAGACCCAGGAGAGAGATTGGACTGGGAGGTGCAGGGGATGGGAATCTACCAAAATGAAATACATATGAAAAATATTAAATTATAGAAAGTTAATGAGTTTAATAGTTACAATAGTATGAAATTCTCAAAAAAAATAAGAGTCAAATTACAAAATTGATTTTTTTTACAGATTCAATTTGAGTAGTATTAGGTCTTGTGGAATTAAACATATTTGGAGGTATAGATTTTGGAGGGTTTAGATTGTGGAGAATGAACTCAGATAAACTAAAACAAATGCACAAATTTTCAACATTATTGAATGCATTTCATAATTTTATAATTAAAAAACTGTGGTTTTGTGAGTCTCCTTTGCCAGATAAGTGTGGCTCTCACCCCTCATCAAATCTTCTTACAACAAATGTAGACTGTCACAGAAAACAACTAGATACAATGCAGAGATCCATACATTATAGGTAGCCCATCACCAGCAGAAATATCTACATTACAACTCCGGTGTCTATTGAAGAGGAAGCAGAAAGACTCCAGGAGTCAGAATACCAGGAAGTCTGCTTTGAAACAGTCCCTCATAGAAAGGACTGCATGAACAAGATCTGAACAATCCTAATATCAATAGACACGGTCATGTTAAAGGAAGGAAATCTCATGGGATCACACACCTAGATCAGGAACTAGAAGCAACTGATGACTGCTGAGAGAGGAAGAGTTAGGTTCTCTTAGCTCCAAATGGTTGCTCGATATAAAGTACTTGGCCCTGAAACTATATACAAACAGCGACAACAAAAAACAATGAGACTCAGTAGAGACTCTATATAAACAATAATTGGTAAAGGAAGGGTTATCATTTCAGAGAGGGGATAATATGAAAGGAATTGGAGGGTGGGCACTTGGTAGAGGCTAGAGGGAAAAATGGATGTAATTATATTGCAATTTAAATGTACAGAATCCCATATGGAAATCTATTACTTTATAAGCTTAATTTTTAAAAGTTAAAAATTGAGTTAAAAGAACAAAAACCAATACCACGTAATGTCTGAAAACTTAGTAAATAGAGTATCAATAAAAAACAATCAACTGAGGCTGCAGTTGTAAGCTAGTAGTAATGAATTTGCTAACCAAGCTCAAGGTCCTATTTTCAATCACTAGCAACACCAAGAAAAATCACCTATGTTGTGCATTTGGTGTCATATCTATAGCTATGGAGAATATCATTAAGGTTGCTAGAGTTCTTGACCACTGGAGTGGTGTTTGCAGAATGGTGAGAAAAAAAAAATGAATTTGTGGAATAAAGCTAAAGAGTATAAGAAAAAGGAAATCTGATACAGTAAAAATATACTACTCTTTGGAGAAGTTTTCTGACTAAGAGGTAATTGGTGTTGGGCTGAGAAAGAGAGGGAGAGAGAAAAAGAGAGAGACAGAGAGAGAGACAGAGAGAGAAGAGAGTTTTATGTTTACACCATGCATTGAATTATGCCTATTTCCATCCCTATATGGAATGTATGGTACCCTCAGTACATCAGCACCTGGCTATATATGAGGTAGGGTCTTTAAATTGGTAGCTGAGTTAAGATGGAGAGGATTGGGGTAATTTAATCCAATCTGACTGGTCTACTTATAAGGGGGAAAAGAGTCTATCAGACAGAGAGACTACAGGAATGTCCATACACACAGGAAGGGTATATGGAAGCATCACAAGACAACAGCCATGTGCAAACTGAGGAGAGGGCTCCAAATGATTTGGGAGAAATGCATTTTAGTTGTTTAAAGCCATCCAGTTGCTGGTATGCCAAGCCCAGAAAATGAATGTATTTCATTTTTGAGTTGTAAGAAATAGTGTTCATATGCTTTGAGGAAATTATCTAGATGCAAAAGCTATAATACCAACAAGGAGGAAAGAACTGATGGAAACAGTCAAGCCTTCTTGGATGTGCACAAAAGAGATCTGCTTTTTTTTTACACTGTTGGTGGGAATGTAAACTAGTCCCCCTAAAAAAAAGAACCTAAAACTAGATCTACCATATGATGCAGCTATACTCTTCTGAGTACTTACATAAATAGCACCAAGCCCAAATACCACCTGCCATTGTTTATTGTAGAACTACCTATGATATCTAAGTTATAACTAACCCATGTGTGGAACAACTGTGCACAGACACACATGCACACAAACCTTATCTTTATGGCTGTACATGAGGGGAATAGATAACTGGAGATAATCATATTAGGTGAAGTAATCCAGTCTCGGAAACAAAAATATCCTGTTTTCTCTCAGTGTGATTCCTAGATTTTATACAGTCACATAAAATCATATATGTGTAGATTAAATGAGAAAAGCAGAAAGAAGTGCTGTTTGGAAGGAGCAAGTGGGTGCGATCTGGCCTTGGTCACAGCCCTTAAAATAAACTTTTCCTGTTTTCCTAACAATTAGTTATTGCCACTGAATGGTAAACTTGACCAGAGGATGAGACACGGCCAACCAGAATCTCCAGAAAAAAAAAAAAAAAAGAAAGAGAAATTATCTTTAAGTGGAGTGAGATGACTTGGAATGAAACTTGAGAAGAAACTGAGAGAATGTCTGAGTTTGAAACCTCAGTCAGATTGAGATGTTTTGGTGCCTGATTAAACTGAAAATAATTTTGGGGAGTGTCTACAAGTGATTCTTATCTTTGGGGCTGCATCTCTCCAAAACAGTTTTCTTGCTATTCCTTACCACAGCACCCATCTTTGAAAGGCAAGATGTAGATGGTACTTACCACAGTACCATCATGGAAGTTGAGGAAAGTGGTTCAATAAAGGGGAAGATGGTCAAGGGGTAGTTTCAGACAATGTAACATGGAGTGAAAACAATTGTTGTGGCTCTGTGCCTTCTGGATGTTTAACTGTGGAACAGAACAAAAAGATAATGAAGCAATTTCACATGGAGCTGTGAGTCTAGAAAAATGGATCAATTTCCTATGACATCTTATGATATCCCTGGAAGCCAGGAAATTTACAAAGACTTGCCCCATTGCAATGGCAGAAGACTTTTAGCATAATGAGCCCAAGGAAATGGATTAATACTAATGATATTTTGAATTGGCTCCATATGTCACAGTGAGTCAGTACTAAAATAAGGACTGGAACCCTGGACTTCTGGCTCCTAGCCAAGACTCTACTTTCATAACTGTATTTTCTGTGATTTTTGTTTTGATGTCGAGTTCATTCTCAATCTTTCTCATGTGCTCTTTGGCTTTCTCTCTCCCTCTGTTCTCCTTCCCTCCCTTTCTCTCTCACATACCATGGGTGACCCCTGTACATGTCTTGCATAAATCACTTTATAATGCTGCCCCTTTGTTGTTCTCTTCTCTACTTACCCAAAGAGATATCACGGCAGCAAAGCAGGACTCAGAATTAAGGGAGACAATTGAAGGTCATTCTGCTGAAAATAATTCATATTTATCCATGGCTTCCTTTACTGGAGCATCTGGTTTCCGTTAATCAGCATGGTGTCCTCTGGTTCTTGCCGTGGTGGCCTATGGCAACCACATTTTTGCTAAAACAGATGAGTATTTCCTTACATCTGTTGCTGAGATGTCTGAAACTCCTCCTTGTTCCTAGCTGTGATCAGCTTTGGGATTGTCACAGAGTGAAGTGTTGGGGTGTTGGGTACGATTGGTGTAGGACTGCCACACAAAGGACAAATCTGTAAATAATATCCTTGTGCCCATTTTCAGGAAGGAAATTAAGTTTTAACAAATGTGTTTATTGGGTTTCAACAGGAAGCAGATGATTCACTCAAGAGAGGCTACTTAGAGGAACATTTAGTAAAAAACTATTACCAGAGACTAAAAGATCACAAGGGTTAACATGGTATCTGGCTACTAGTAATGCTGGGGCTATTGTCATCCCTAAACATATTGAGAAAATGGAAATGATCTCCAAAATCAAGAAAGAGAGCTAAGTGGAAAAAAAGACTGTTTTCCAGAAACATCCCTTTGTAAAAAGATGCAGCCTGTTTAAAGAAAATCTAAGCAAAAAGTAAGGAGCCATACACCCCATACACCTTGTTCTCCACCTTGCCTGCTGAGGCTCTATCAGCTGCAATCAAGCACAAGTCCCAGGTCATGGGAGCATGAGGTTAAAGTCTGGACCACTAGATCAGACTGAGGGATAGAGCAAGGTGAAGAGAACAGCTTCATTCTTTCCAAGATCATGGTTTTATGACAGGTCACTGTGTGAGTGAGAGTCCCTGAAGAATGTAGCAGAAATTTAAACCCCCAGTCATCTGACTTTAGAGTTCAGGCTCTTGACTACCTCGCACTACTATTAGAGGCTTTGAAATAGCAGAGAGCATGAGGCAAAGAGAAAGGAATATGAAAAGGGATGACTTTTTCTTCATGTACCCATGACTTCTGGAAGTACTTTTCCTTTCCCTGTGTCTATTCTTTAACTTCTTGAAAAGCATCTGCAGCAGATGTGTCCTCTACCTCACAAAGTATTTAATATTGTCAGCTTTATTGTTCTGATCTAGCTTTGAACGGAAGTGAGGCACCCCACCTCTTGTCTAGACACTACCCCTGGTCTTACAGAGTTTGCAGCTTTGTGAAGAAATGCAGGGTCAGGGAGGAAGTGGCTATTGTGTTTCTGTTATTAACTTACTATTTTTACTTTACCCAAGGCTTCTTCATCTATGAAAGGAGTAACTCAAACACAAGAAATTATTAACACTGAACCAGGGGATTCTTCCACACTGCAATTTTTGGACAACACATGATGGTAAGCAACATGCTGACAACTCCCTGTGAGGTCTTAAGAGATACATATAGGAGCTTACAAAGTATTCAGGAATTTCCATGACAAAGTCAAAGGTAATAAATAGAACTCTAAATTGGAGAAAGAGCCAAGAGAATAGGAGCCAAGCATAAAATGCAGAAGAATAGACATTCAAGACTCAGTTTTTAAGGCTGTTTGGAAAGTAGTTCATAGTTATAACAGCACTTTTGATTTCACTGACACATAGTACAATAGAGCATCAGACTGAATTTAAAATTAAATTGTCAAAATTTCAACAGGTCAAAAATTATGATACAGTTTATTTCTTATAACTTGGAGTAGAAAAAGAAATTAAAACCGTGGGAAAAGACGTAAGAAACAAGTCTGGAAGATGCAACTAATAAGAAAGGAATTTGAGGAAATAATCTAAAAGATAAAAATTTTGTCTAAATACAGGATAAGTCAAAAAGGATTTCCTTATCAAATTCAAAGCAACATAAATTAGAAAATACCCAGGGTTGGGAATGATTAAAATTTTATATATAAAATGTAAGAAAGTACATAATAAAGCTTTCATGGGTAAAAACTTTATCAATAAAATTATATGCTAAAAAGTAATATCTTTGAGTTCATGGCAAAAATAACTATTGAGATTTTTATAACAGTTTAGACAAATTAAAAGTTTGATAATAGAGAAAGAAGTGTCAAGAAACCCCTACAGTTTTGGCTTCAAAGTCTGAGCATGAAATAGAACCATTGACTGAGGTAGAGAACCCTGAAAGATATGAATAAGAAAGTATCATTGAAGATTATTTTAGTCTGAGTTACTGACGAAACAACCCAGTGAACATGGATGGTAAGTAGCTGGGTGGTTTTGGTTAATGGAGAACAGTCTATTATAAAAAGTGTCATGTTAAATGACCCCACCTGGATGGCATTGCCCTACATGTGGAATTGGGGTGGGGGGATGAGAGGGGAGGGTGGTCAGGGTGCATGTGAGGGGGCAGAGAGGGTAAGATGGAGGGAGAGAGGGAGGAAAGAAGGGAGGGAGGGATCAACATGTAAAATAAAAAAGTGTCATGTTAAGCAATAGGAAAGGAATAAACAGTTCCTGATTAAATGTTCTTTGAGTCATAATATCAAAATATCAACAAAATGTTCTAGGATAAATAAGGTAGGATAATAAGCAATACTATTTATACAAAGTTTTTCTAAATCTTCCTAGTCTGTTGTTTTGATTCATAACCAGTGTTGTATTTAAGAGTGAATTTCATCCAACCACAAAAATCTCAAAATATCATACTTTGTGATACCTCAACTCTGGGAAATTGGTACAAGATAATCTTTATATAAGCTCTGTTAATGTTTGAAAAAATATATCATTTAGTTTTGAACTTTTTGTGCTTCTCATCTCCTCCTCTCTTAACACTCTGCCACAGAATCCCAAAATCTATACAAGCAAATCAGGACTAAAGTAGGAGACTAGGGGAAGTAAACAGCCTAATGAAGCCAAGATAAAAATCTTATTGTTGGTGATGAGAAATTTTGGAAAGATCCATTCGTTGATATTTAGCTCGCTGAATGGATTACTTATTCACAAGGATGCAGCAGTAAAATAATAAGGCTCTTCGCAGAGGAAAGCCAGTTGTCCATCAAAATCTCTCACAATTCTGTATCTGTCCATGTATCTCTACTGATATTAGTTGGGACAAACCTGTCACAAGTTAACCAAACTCAAAGAGAGTAGTCTACTAACAATAACAGCCTGTGCCTTGCCATGCTTATCTTAAGTAATATTCCCTCCAGAGTCTATATAGTGAACAGAAAATTGGTAAATAAATATTACTTTGTGTATAATTTGTATTTGTGCTAAAGGTGGGGCTATAGGTAATTCTCACTGTCATATGCCACCCTGGAGTGGAGCCTTTGTATCCTCAACTTCAGTGTCTTGATTTGCCCATTGTAGTGCTTTTTGCTACTTATCCAGACTGAACATCTTCTATGACCTCAACTTTTTTTTAAAGTATAATACACCTGGGTCCCCATTACTAAAATTGAAATCACATTCTAGAACTGCCTACATGAAATTGACCTCAATTGGTGTTTGTGTGCTTCCTGAATACTTCATGAACATATTACAGCCAGTTTCAGGTTTACTTACTGCCACAGATAGCAAAACTATGCATCCCCTCCTTTCAAGTTAAGAGCTCACTGCTGACCCCACTGTAATTGCTGCATCCAACGGAAGAATAAAACTGTACCAGTACTTCTTAGGCATGTTGAGTCATTCTTCTTTCTCTACTTCTTTTTTCTGCTCTCTCTCCCTCAAATGCACATTTACTTTCCTTAGTCACCCAAAAGCCATAGACATGTAAAAGAAAAAAATTAAGCCTTTTGTTTCAAATATCAAGCCAAAGTACATATCAGTTAAAATAGTTGGAAAAGGACACTATGACATGGGTGTTAATGCAAGCTTTCCAGTCAATAATTTTCAGATGTTTTCTATCCTTGTTTTATTTTGCCAAACACCTTTTAAACTTTTCTTTGATATAGCACACAAAAACTTATATTTTAACCAATTCACTCAGATAATTGACTTTGTTTCATGCTCTCTAATAAATACATCTGTTACTGTGCCCTTTACCTCATTATGGTGTTATCTATTGATCCGGGGACTTTGGGTGGGGGAATGAAGCTGGAGAATATGCCACCTGGTATGGAAATTACCTGATAATTCAATGTGGTGGGACAAATACCAGGCTCATTAGCCTCCAGGACACATTTCTAAATTGGCTTCCCTGGATCTCACAGAGGCAGAAACACAGAAATGATTATTAGTTTGATGACCCACAAAAAGTGAAAAGAAAAACAATTATCTGGACCAATAAATAATGAGGTGGAAGTGGAGAAAAGATTGTTTTAATGTTAGAAAGACAAGAGGCATAGGACAGAAGGGTTGTTCAGTCCATTCCCTCATTTTTCAGATTTCCCAGTTATCAGTAGCTAATTTCAGTTATGCTTCTGACATCATTTTCACTTAGTCTTGCATCCTGGTGGGAAGTCTGGAAAAGCTATTTAGAAGTTGGCTCTCCCTCCAGCAGTCCCACATGTGCAGAGAAACCCATACACAGACAGGACTGGCACACCCATGGAGAAGCCACATGTGTACCTAAGAGCACATGGACAGGCAGACAATAAAAACACCCAGTTGTAGCAGAACGACTCCAGCCCCAGATTTCTCATTCTGCAGACAACACATGTGCTTGTGTTCTTGCGCTCACACAGACACTTAGACCCTCACACACATGCCACAGCTCTTCCATGCTCAGCTATGGTTTCCCCCTGTGTGTCACGTATGAATGCAGAATTATCTCTAATGAGGATTCCCCCAGTCAGTCTTGTTTTGCAAAATTCTCATGAAATCTCAACTTGGAGATTTCTTAGAATAATTGTATGGGAGATAAATGAGGTATAGTACACTAAGAACCTGAGGAAAATGAAATTTCGAGAGTCGGTAGGAAAGAAGTCAGGGCTTACAGTGGCCCATCCAGATATTTCCAGCACTGGACATCTGCTTGATATAGCAATACTTGTCACTGAAGAGTGGACTAACATTAGTAAAGAAAAAAAGAACAAAGATAATATGTGTGTCTTGGGAAGAAAACAAACTTTAGAATCAATGGACTTAGGTCTATATTGAGGATTTTGATTAATTAACCATAAACCTGGGTAAGAAATCTATCGGTTTACTGAATGATAAATGCTGAGTATAATGATGAATACAACAATTGAAGTCCCAGTTTCATGAACATGTGTTTCACTTTTATTTTTGAAGTGGTTCCCAAAATATTTTGTAAAGTCTTTAGATAAAAGATAATGACTTTAGATAAAAGATAATGAACTACATGTTCACCATTTTCTCACAAATAAAGTGATATTGGAAGGAAATATATATTGAAGAAATAAATGAATGGATAGATTGACGGATAAATGTTATTTTACATATTCATCATTCTTCATATACATTATAGCAAAGGCTTCAATAAGGCAGTGGCATGGCATCTAAGGAGAGAATACAATCACCAAAAATCATTAGATAGAACTAGCAAGGTAGATTTAGAACTCATTTAATTTAGTAAATGCTTCATTGAGCAAGCTATCCAGTAGTCCCAGTAGTCTATTGCCTCATAATGATGTAGTCTAAAATGTAGCAGCTTAAAATGACATATTTTGCCATCATCCTTTATGGAGGCTAAACTAGGTGGGACTTGCTCAGAATGTCTCTTGTGGTCTAATCAAATGAGTATAATTTCCTCATTCAAATGCTTGGGGAGGGCATTGATCTGACCACCTATATGTGGCTCCCCTAAGACAGCCTAGGCTTTTCCTAGGTAGAATGATAAATTTGAATTCAATGTGACTGTTTCAAATGGATCAAGTAGGAATGAATGATATTTGTATGACTTTGACATGGAAAATACATAAAGTTGCTCTGGCCTCAGTCACTTCACTGGTAATGGTAATCACAAAGACCCACCAAATCTAAGGATGGGTAGAGACTCTCAGGTCCCAGTAGGAGAAGTTACTGTCTCATTGTAGTAAAGATGAAAAAATGTAATGGCTGCCAGTATTGGATAATATAATTTGCTGTAGAATACTAAAAGAGAAAGGTTGAGTTCTGTTTTATATATGTTGTATTTCTATTGCCTTTAGCAGACAAAGATGGAGTGAGTTAGCACACAAAGCAATAAGTTTGGTACCTGAATGTAGGACATTTGACAGTGACCAGGATATCCATAGTAAATTAAGTCATTGTACTGGATGTTATACAGGAAACACAAAAAGAAAAGCAAAAAGAAAGAAGAATTAGAAAAGAGGAGGGGAGGGGAATCAAGGAGAGGAGAAGTTTGGTATAAAAATGAGGCAAATGAAAATCACGAAAGGAACAGAGAGTAGGGTGTTAAGGAGGTTTTAGTTTTCTGTGGATGCCAGTACAAACTTGTATGTTCTGGAATCCCAGGTGCTCTTGACTTATAACAACCAACCCAGCTCTAACCTCTGCTGTATTTACTTGGCTGTCTCTTCTTTATGGGTATCTACATTTAAATAATTTTTATCTTTTAGAGACACCAGTAACATTTGAGTCAGGCCCACTCTGACTCAGTACAAGTTCATGTTAACTTAGATAACTACCTTTGTCACAACAGTATTTCCAAATAAGGCCACATTCTAAAGTACTGGAAACTAGTTATTCCCAAATTTCTGGCATGTGGGATGGGACAGTTTACAACTTAGCCCATAAGAGAAAAAAAAAACATGGGGAAGAGGAGATCAAGGAGCCAGTACTCAACAGTGTCTCAGTATAAGTTGACACAGAAGGAGAGAGACCATTTGCGGGGAGCAGGGAACAAAACAGAAGAAGACAAGTCACAAGGTTTAAGAAGTGAAAGAAAGATACGAACAAAAACTCTTCACTTGACAAAGGATGAAAGACTCCATTTGATTTATAAACTGAGCCAGTAGAAGTTAATGGGGCCATACAGTTGGGATAGGAGCTAGTTTGTGGCACAATAATGAATGGAAGGAAGTTGAAGAGGTAGGCTGGGGATATATCAGAATTACTCATCTAAGCTTTATTTTTGTGCAGTTGGCTCTAATGATCTGCTGTTAGTTGAATCTAAAGGAAAGCTTGGAAGTGAGAATAAGACCAGAAGAACACTATTGTGGCAAGCAGGCTGGGACTGCCACATTAGGAACCTTGTTGTGGTCTTCCAAAAACTGAGTAAGTGGCTTTCCAGATGTTGGGGTCCATAATAAATGGTGCCTGGAGTAAGAGCTTCACATACAGAGATGGGTGGATGCAAAAAGAAAATGAGTAATTAACTTCAGAAAAACTACCAAAAATTTGGAGGCTAGAGAGATGATACAGATGCCAGGAGACAAAGGATGTGGCAAGAACTAGGCTTAATTGTTTATTTCCTTGATGCCTAAGGAGCATCCAAGCAGAGTCAGTTCTGGGAAACTCCTTAAAACTGTGGTTTTTACAAATAAGAGATGGAGTGAGTCAGACTTTTCAACACTCTGGCATACAAGTTCTACCTCCCAGATCTCAACTTCTTTACTTTTTTTCTAGATCTCCTGCTTCCCTTCCATGCTTAATTCTTGTGTTTCTCTTTTCCATTAGATCCTTGTGGCTTTTACCTTTTTCTTACTTCATGGTTAGTCTAGTCATGCTACAATGGGATACTCTATCCCACCCCCTCCCAGAACAATACTCCATTTACAACATGGAGAACAGTATTGTTCATCTTTAGCCATATATTCTCAACCATAATTGTGGATACAAAAAGAGTTCCCCCCAAAATTTAAGATATAATTGTCCTTGAAATCTAGGTCTTAGAATAGATAGAAAAGACAAAACACAAGCTGGCATTTTTCAGGCAGAATGTGGACAATACAATGATCCTTAATCTTTCAGTATAACTGATTCTTTATTCTTAAGATGACTAACAAATTTGGTTTGAGATATTCTAGAGAAAGTTTCATTCTCTTGTTTGAGAACAGGACAGCTCTCCTAATTGGCTCCTTTCTGAGAGAAATAGGGAACAACTTATAAGTAAATTCATGCATGTCATAGATCACTACAGAAAATAACTTCAAATCCTGATAAGGAAGAATGGAAAATTTTGGGAGGAAAGGTAGCTAGGTACTGTAACTATAATCATATGAAATCTAAGGAATGCTACAACATGGAAGGCCACAGTTGATCATGAACAACGGAGAAGACTCTGAGCCAGTATCTGTGGGCTCAAGTTCCATCTCCTCTGAAGTAAATTATTCAATGTATCTGAGACTCAGTGTTCACAGTCACAGAAGAAGGGAGATGATAATCATAGTTAAACAGACAGAATTTCAAAACTGGAAAGATGGCCCTGTGCTTGCTCACTTTCCAGAGGACCAGACTTTGGTTCCTATTACCCACATCTGGTGGTCTACAACCACCCATAACCCCAGTTCCAAAGCTCTGACAACAGCCTCTGCTACCTTCTGTGGGTACCTTCATATCACACGCATACACGCACACACACAGACACACACACACACACAGGTACCTGTGTATACATCATATACCTGCAAGCATGCACACATACACATACACACCATAAACACACACACACACACACACCACAAACATATACACAGACCTACATACATATAAAATAAAAACAAATATCTTTTTTAAAATACAAAGTGATTCAAAATTAATATTTTAAAGCAACATCTGCCACATAGTATACTAATAATACTATTTGTTATTATGCAAACTGATTACTATCTAATTACCTACAATTATTTAATTTTGACTAGACTACATATAAAGTTGTGTTTATCACAAATAACACAATGTTTTAAAATACATATGCATAATGGTAGAGATGAAGGTCTTGTTCTTCCAGAGGACCTGAGTTAAGTTTTTAGCACCTACATGTTGGCTTTACAACCATCTGTAACCCTAGCTCCCAGGTTTCCCACATCCTCTTCTGACCTCCACAGGCACCAGATTAGAGGCATACATGCATACAAAACACATATACACATTTAATAAATCTTTAAAAAGTAAAATACATATACATAATGGTATAATTAAATCTAAAAGCACTTTACTTCATACTGTTCTTCTCTGCCATGACTAGTCTTTCATGAATAGTCACTATGTTTTAATATAGATCTCTTGAGCTCATTCCTCTATCTAACTGGATTTTTGTATCTTTTAATCAATGCCTCCTTCCATCCTTTGGTATCTACTGTGTCATTTTCTGCTTCTATAAGAATCAATGATTTTTTTTTAAATTCCATATATAAATAAGGTTATGTGGTACTGATCTTTCTGTGTGTAGTGTATTTCATTTACTAGGCTGTTTCTAACATGTTCATTCATGTTGTCATGAATCACAGGATTTACTCTTTTATAGGACTGAATAGGATTTGATTCTGAATATATAATTTATTTATTTGTCCTTATTGATGGATGCCATCTTAGTTACTTTCCTTATTACTGTGATAAAATATCTGACAAGAAGACACTTAAGAAAGAAAAGGCATATTTGGAATCTTTTCCTTCTGTTTAGTTGTTTTGTCCTTTTGTTTTATCTTATTATATTTTATTATTATCCCTTAGAAGCCTGTTTGTTTTCTAATGAGAGACAGAAAGGGGGTGGATTCAGATGTGGAGGATGGGAGGAAGGGCTGGGCATAGTTAGAATGAACTATAATCAGGATTTTTAAAAGGAGGCCTGAAATAAGGATAAAAGAGCTACTTTCAATAAAAGGGGGAAAGTTATTTTTAAAGATGCAAATACTTCCTAAATACAGTTTTCAAAAAAGACTTAGAAACTAAATAAAGCTCTTAAAATCTATTTTAATGCTCTACACTAACCAGAATCACAATGTCATCTCTCTTAGTCTTGCTTATATTATCAGTTAAATTTTTACAAAATATTTATAGGCTAAAAGAGTAATCCTATCTAATGTCATTTAGCTAACACATTTTCCCTGAATACTTGCATTAGCCATATCCATTCCCCTCTTCATTTTGCTACTGCATGTATTCAGTTTTTACAATGAGATTAGCAATCTTAACAATCATCACTTTATTTTGGCAATAATAAATAAACACAGAATGATAAGATGATTCTTACTGACAAATAAGAAAAAGTGGCACTTCGAGCTAGATCTGGACATCTCAACTGCTTGCTAGGAGTTGACATGGGGGCATGGGGTAACTGTGACACTCTTCTTATGCAATCACTATTATTAAGCACAGTTTCTGGATGCCAGGGGAGACTCTGAAGTAACCTTCAAGCCTTCCAGTGACAGCTCTCTACTCCGAAGCAGTACAGTAGACCTCTGGAATCTGGGGCCAGTTTTTGTTTCTATTTCCATTCCCAATTTGTTAAGTTTAAAAGCAATCTTCATATTTCTTTGATTTGAATTTTTAAAATTAGGATAGATATATCTTCTTGCTTAATTCAAATATCCTTCTATCAAATCTTTTTAACCTTATAGAAAATAAGAAACATTAATTCAATTAGTTTGAATGGTTTGGTGAGTTGCTATGAGACATCATCCAGCTTCAACAAGGATCACCTTTGGGCCAAGGTTTTATTTATGACCCCACCACACCCTCCCCCATCCTAATACCTTGATGTCATAATATTTCACTCATAGAACTTATAAGCCCAATCATACCACCACCATGCATGAAAACATTAACTCTTCAACAATTTGTATCGTCTATTTGGTATTAAAATTACTTGATTGTCTCAGGGAATAAAAGCAGATGGTGTATAGTTAAAGAAGGCATGGGCACAGGATCAGAAGGTTATCTGGCTGCAGTGTATCTATAGTCAGGAGATGGGGTGGAAGTGATGGAGGACAGGGAGACTGAGAAGGGGAGAGAGGGTGAGACAGAGACACACAGAGAGGGAATGCAAATGAGCGAAGGAGAAGTAGGGCTGGACTGTAAGACTCCAAGGCCAGGCCCTGTAGGGCTTTGCCTCCTAAAAGTTCTGCAATCTCCCAAAATGTTCTGTTATCAGAGGACTAAGTTTTCAAACACAGAGCCTGTGGGGTCATTTCTCATTCAAGCCTCAACAGATACATAGATTGGCTCCAAATCTCATCTGAGCATCAGGAAGAAAAGAAGGAAGGAACTGTCCAAATAGTGGTCTGGAACTTTCCTCTCACACCTACCGTTAAGTTCATAGCTTCAAGTCTTCCACTTACTTATTTCACACTTGGTTGACTTTCATATGTGATAGGCAATAAAATCATTCTTCATGTGGACATCTGCTTTTATAAGCTTTTGTGAAGAAACTTCTCCTGTATTCTTGGCACCTTAATCTAATATCAGTTAGCCATAGGTGTGTGGATTTATCTCTGGGCCATTTATTCTGTTGCATTGGTCTCTATTCTTGTTTTCTGGCAGCATAATAAGTATGTTAGTTATGAGAGTCTTGTAGCATACTCTAAAGTCAGAAAGTATGGTGCCTATAGCTTTGTTCTGTATACTTAAGATTGCTGTGTTTCTTTGAAATTTTCTGTAGTTTGAACCCTTTAAGCAATTCAGTTTAGTAGCATTGTTTTAAATTTATAAGCCCACATTTCATATGGTATAATGTATTTTAAATAGTATCTAGCAAAATGAGACATTTTCATTAGAAGCACTCATTTTATTTTAGCCATGTATACTTTTTCGGTTTGTGTTTGAGATGAGATCATTTATGTTGCTCAGGCTAGTCTCAAACTTCTGAGTTCAAGTGACCTTTTTACTTCAGCATTTCAAATGCTAGAACTACAGACATGTGCAACTCTGCCAGACTCTTTCTTTACATATATATTAAACTTGTTAAGTATATTTGAGTGTAGCTCTTTGTAAATGCTGTTTATGTTTTACTCAAATATCCAACATTATAAACAGAATATATTTAGCCTTTATAAAGGAAAAGAAAGTGAAGTTAACTTCAAAAATGAAAAGCAGATTTCTTTTTAAACTTGGCTTTGACAAATACACACATTATTCTTTTCCACAATAAAGGACAACCAAGGATGGTATTCTGAACATTAGATCTGATGCAATTAAAGATCCAAGTCTCTACTATATTTAATATGTGACCTTAAATAAATTAGCAATCTGCCCCGCCCTCATTTCTATCCAGGTTATACTTAATAGCGACCTTTCTTTTGAAGGAATTTATAGCCTAGTACCATCATCTTTAAATGCTCTATTGGAATAACCTCATGTTATGCACACACACACACACACACACACACACACACACACACACACACACACACACCAACATCATCCAGTTGCAAATAACGTAACAAGATTCCTAACTAAATGTGGATTGTCTGTAAGCAAATGTCTCCTAGTTTGGCTTTAGGAAGTCAAAAATGGCAAGACTTTCTCCCCAAAATGCAAAGGACTCCAAGAGCATGAATTTTTGTTTCCACGTTCAACTTAGATGAAAGACACACAGAGAGGGGAAGGGAGAGAAAGATGAAGACAAAGAGGAAGGGAAAGGTAGTAAGAAGGAAAAGAAGAGGTAAAAGGAGGAAGAGTGGGAGAGGCAGAGAGGGGGAGGAAAAAGTAGAAAGACAGTAAGTGGGGAAGGGAAACCAGAGAGAAATGTTTCTGTCAGTTTCATCATTTGGAATCAGCCACTTGTAGTTACAAAGGAAGATGGAATTATGTAAATAATTAATATAATTTTCTTAGACCAAGCATGATTCATCACCTAGATATATATATTACCAACCTGGAAAAAAATCAGGACTTTGTTTATCAAGGAAAAAAATAAGTATTATAAAATTTATTATATTATGTCTGCCATAATACTTACTACTTACTGAATTATATAAAGCAAGATACCTATTCATTTTACATATCACATGTCATTTAATTTTCTAAATACTGTTAAATGACTATTTGTAAATATTGTTTGCTTCCTACACCTTATACATAAAAAGAAAAATCTTAATTATGGTCACACAACTGGAAATATGGCCTTGGCTGAAAATTCAACTTAGACTCACATTCTTTCTACAGTGCCACACTGTTCATAATCTTACTACCTGTCCTTCATCCATTCCTCAGTCCATCTGCCTTTGTATAAACTTAATGACACAGTTTCAACCATAACCATACTGCAAAAATTCTGTCATGTGTGATGTAGATTATACATCTTTTTTAACACATTAAGGGTCTGCCATGTGTGTAAAGGATAACAATCATAAAACCCCCACTATTTTAGTCCTCACTTTCACTACTGCCTCTAAAATGAGGGTTACACAAATCGTTACCTAATAGGCTTTTAAAAAGCAAAGGTTGATATTTACAATTTTGTTTCAGCTGCAAAATGATTTCAAAACCAAAAACAGTAATTCCACACAATCCTGTGAGTATTCTTAAAGTACGTTTAAACAAAGATAGGCAGGAGAGATATCACTCTGTCATTAAGGACTCAGTATGTGATAAGCATTCTCCAAAATTCTTTCAATACAGTGGTATAAAGGACAGACGAGTTTCCTGACATTGAGATTCCACTCTAACAGAGGAAAAGGTATAAACAAAGTGGGGCATTTTAACTAAAATTAAAGATTTATGTAGACTCTTTGGAAACGTACTGACTTTACTATAGTCTTAAAAGAAGTTTTAAAAGGAGTGCCTTCCATATGTGACCAATGTTGTTCCCCAAAGATGGACTATTAAAATGAAAATCTCAATGTCGGGCACAGTTTTCTTCCTATAGGGTATGGATCAGGAGCACTCAGGCTAACATAGACTATTGACATTGGTTTTGGTTATCCACTAGAGTTAGATGATAAGAGCCTATTGCTGGACATCCCACACCTTCCTAGTGAGCTATTATGTAATCAATCTTGAACCAACTAGGAAACTCTATCATCGCTAGCTAACTTTCATGGTGTTAGAAAGTGCTATGGAGGGTTCTAGAGGAAAGGAGACATCTGTGATCTTACCCAGTAATGGATTTTACTGGATGCTACACTGCCAACCTGCCAGGAAAGATGTGTCCATGGATGTAAGAGGGAAATCACTGTTGCATGAATAGCCAACTGCATTCAAATCAGCTTCCTGTTCTACAGGAAGGATTCATCCCTGGTACTATAAGCACTTTGTCAAAAGCCCATAGCTCAGAAGGTCATAGACCTTAGAGAAGAACTTGCTACTGTTGTTTTGCCACATAGACATATTGTCAAACTGCCTTCCAAATACTTGTGATTATACCCATAGATCTGTGCAGTACTCAACTTTAGTCAGATGCGCTTCTTGATGTAGTGAATAGCAGCTAATGTAAAGATTCAAAACTGTTCAAAGTACTGAAAGGAAGTGATGAAATGCTTAGCCATAAGTCGGACATCTACATACACTCCCCTAGGATTGGGAGGGCATTGCAGAAGAGGGGGCAGAAAAATATAAAAACCAGAGGGTGAGAAGGGGTGCTATGAAATGTTATGTTCTGGACATGACATGGCTATTGAACAGATGAACTCACAACAGTTGTGGTTCCCTGTATAAGATCAAGACAGGTAAAAATTCTAGCATGCATTGGGAAGGAGCTACCAAGGCACCACTCTTATGTGGGAGTTATTGGCCATTGATGGCTGCTGGAAGAGGGAGAGTCACTTTTTCTTTTGGGTATAGATGCCAGTAGCTTTCTCATGACTCAATGGACGCCCCCACAATGGAGCACACATGAGCAGCACTAGTTGTATTCAGGGGGCTAAAAAATGGAGACATGTGGTTAGGAGTGTGTTAAAATGAACTGGGGGTATTTGATCAACATATATTGTGTACATATTTGGAATTCTCCAAGAATAAATAAAAATATTTTAAAAGATAATTTTAGATAGCATGAGTGTTATTGAGAAATGTAAAGAAGTTAGTAAGTTAAAAAATAATGCATGCAGACCAATTTTGATGAAATGTATATGAAGAATGGATCCTTAATGGCTAGTAATAAGCCAGGTCATGTATGGAGAAGAAATCTCCAGGTAGGGGCCTTGGGCCTGGATATGGTATGTTTTATTACTTTAAAAAAAATAGGAACAGAAAGAAGGTCGATGTTCAGGAAAAAAAGGGATTCAGGATGAGCTGATTAGAAACAAGGACTATATATTTTATTCAGCATACAATGGGGATTTGGATGGATTTTTAAGTTAAGGGGGCAGATAGCATAGTCTGCTTGTTAAAATTCATGCCAGCAGCCTTGTGTAGACTGAGCAAGGTACAGGAGGGTGACTACAGATGTCAGGGAGGTGATTTGGCCACAGTTGCAGAAACTGAGTAAGAACAAATAGATTCAAGATGGACATACACTAGGGTAGAGCTTGTGTTCTTGTGTATTCCATTTTGATGAGTTTGCAACACCCTGGTATCATATCACATTCATATGTGTGTTCTCTGATGAACTGTGGCCACTGTTCTTGCAGCCTTCTGTAATGAATTCCTTACCATGCTGACAAAATTCAGCCAGCTATGTAGCATTTCCTCTTACTCGAGTGGACAAGGCAGTCAGGAAGCATTCAGTTCATTCAAACAACTTCTGAATTCAGAACTCCTCATCCTTCCAGGGGAAATTAAAATCCAGTCTCGTATCTTTTTATAGGCACAGCCTGTCAGAGGTTTAGCTTTGCATAATTTGCTATAATGAGTTATAAGTGTCTCCCTTTTCCTCTGAGTTCATGAAATTAGGATAATAGAATTTAAGAGTCTCCCTCTAAAAGAGCTGTGTTCTGGGGTTAATCAGTGTGTTCCTAATTGAAATTATGAGTGGAGTGAGGGGAAACACATGTTATTTTTGGAAGGCTCCCTTGTAAATGTACTATGTCTGAATGTCCCCTTCTTCTGGAGAAAGCATTTTAATTTAATTGCAGTGTGAGTCAATCATCATGTTGTTCTTTACAGTGAAATTTAGACAAAGACAATTACCTAGGCTTTTCCTACTTTGCTCTTTTGTTATCCAAACCTTTCAACTGTGATTGGTCAGTCTTACTCACTATTTGTTTGGTGCATCGAGGGTAGGCTTCTTAAATTACGGTGGGAAGTAGCTGGGTTGTACCAGATGAATTTCCATGAGATGATTCAATTTTCACCAATTTGGATGACTATGACTTTATCCACAAGGCACAAGAGGAAACTCAGGTTTAGCAGTTGTGTGGATAATCAAACAATAGATGGCTGAAGCCCAAAAGCAGTAAATCCTAGGCACACAGGTCATTATAGGACTAAAAATCCATCCTGTTTTAAGGAATATTCTGCTTATGAATATTCAGAGTATTGAAAACAGATCTCCACTGGTAATCAATGTTATCGAACACTTTACAGTATAATATCTAATGTAAAGATTCTGGTGGTATTTTAAATGAGACATCCCCCAAAAGTCTCAGACATTTGGTTACTTGGTCCCCAGTTTATAGCTATTTGGGAAGAATTAAGAGGTGTGGCCTTGCTAGAGGCAGTAAGTCACTGGAGGCAGCCTTTAAGGTTTCAAAAGACTTCTTGTATTCACAGTGTGCTCTCTGAGTCCTATTTGTGTTGTTGAGGCATGAGCTCTTGGTTGTCCCTACTGGTAGGCCTCCATGCACCATCATGGACTGTAACCCCAGGGCAACTAAACACTTTCTAAGTTGTCTTGATCATAGTGTTTCATCACAGCATGAGAAAAGTAACTAATGCAAGGGATGGAAAGAAGACAGAAGATAGCTAATGTTCTTTTAAAACCAGGTAAGTTTTAACTATAATCAGAATACATGTCAACTCTTGGGCTTGGTGATTAAAGAAGACCCAGGCACACTTGTGAAGCCTAATCCAAATGGCAGTAATACTGAACTTGGAAGCCCTGGGGTAGTAGAAGATGCTTTCTGTGAGTCCCCATCAGAATCACTCCCCATAGTCAGGATTTATAACATCTTGGGGAAGTTTGGTCTTTGCTTCCAGACTTTATATCAAAATAATATTAAGACTACTCTGTGTAACAAAGACGGCTAACTACTACTTGAAATTTTCTGTGTAGCCTTCTGTTAATTAAACAAACTAAAACATAAAAAGAGCTGCTGTCACTTATCAGACTATATCTATCTTCGACAGCAACGGACTGTACTAACTTGTTTTATCATAGTTTCCTGATAAGTTTTCATTGTTTGGATCTTAGATCTAATTGCAGGTTTGATAATTGTGTTGTGAGTGCTCCAAATGCTACTGAGATTTCTCTTCCCACCCTCCTCACTATCTCCATGTTGTTCTTGCAAAGCCTCCTCTTTTCCACACCACTGTCAGCTTCAAAAGCAATAGTCACAATAACCCCAGCCATACAGGTTTTCTGACAACACAACTCAATAACTGCGCATCTCTGCATACCATTGACTGGAAGATAACCATCCAAGTCATCAGCTTTGTTTTCATGGGTTTAGAGAGCACTGGCATTCGTGGAACATTGTGAACCAAGAAGAAAGCTGTTGCTAAATGCCTCAAATTACTGTTTTCATATGTCTTGACTGCATAATGAGGAGGAAAATCTTCATGATCTGGAAGGTTTTCTGAAAATTAGCCTCTATGCACCAAACCTTTGATCTTTTGATCAAACTGTCATTCCCTTGAAAAATTCAGTTCTCTTGTGAATTTTCCAGCCTGCTCCCCCAAACAAGTGGTTACATAAGTTCTGAAATCCAGACCCACAGAACTGCCCTCTGTTTTGGAAAGTTCCCTAAATAGATGTACGTAACGATAGCACCAGCACGAAGTCAGGAGCAGAGCCCTGTGTTCCCAATTCCACAGCTCCTCTTCTCTTTCCCTTGGCATCTCCTCCCCACTCCCCTGTTTACAATGTTCCCTCCTCCCTGACTTTCCCATCATCATTGCTGAGGCCTTATCCAGCCTCTGACTGCACAAGTCTTACTTCGGCAAGACTACTACCTCATCAAAAGATGCTTCCACACTTAATTTAAACCCAGGTAAGATATTAAGTGTCACAGTGGAGAGAAGTTCTGGATGTTGGTGTCCTCCAAGGACAACTTTCTCATAATCTTCCAAAATTTCTGCTGTAGGGTGGTTTGAAAAGAAAGGGTTTTTTTGTTGTTGTTGTTGATGTTGTTGTTTGTTTTTTAATGATGTAGTTTTGGATTAAAACTACACATTAACTTCATGCCAGATAATTAAAAAAATAAATTAGTTTGTAATTAGCTCTTGCTTTTCCTCACTTTGCTGAAATATTGATCAAAATGCAGGCATTTGATAGCAGGATTTACTTCCTAAATAATTCAAATTATTTGACATTTTGAAGTGAATAGTGAGCAATACCAGGAGCAATGTTATAGGCCTGACATTTGACAATATAAATTAATGCAACACCCTTTATCAGATGTGTTTCACCACGTTCCTTCTCTTGTCTGTGATTATGGCATTTCATAATCGGAGTCTCTCCTGGAGCATAAAGTAGAAGTAACTGAGGCTGGCATATAACTTATTATCCCTGATAAATTTACATAGACTAGTTAAAAGGCATCTTATTCTTCAAAAAAAAATGACTATTTGGCAATGGCAATAAAATACACAGAGTAGTCAAAGTAATTTTAAGTCAGGATTCCCAATGATTAAAACATATCAAAAGCCTCTTCCCACAATAACCAGAGGTCTCCGAAAGCCATCCTACTGTCTGCAAGCCATCCTGTCTTCAAGTCATCCCACAGTGTGCTACCATCCAATGATATGAAATTACTCCACTGTTTCTTATCTCTGTGCTTTTTCTCTTATAACACCCTTGAGCATGTCTGTGAACTTTCTTAACTACATGAAGCTGGATTTTCTAACAGTTACACTTTCTCTCAAGCATACAAAGCATTTACAAAGATTATGAAACACAGTTTCAAAAAAAGTTGGCTTCTAGACTTCCATATTCATTTGTCTTCCTAAAAAGCAATTGCCCAGTCTGTGCCTTCCAGTCTTCACAGCCCTAACCCTTCTCATTCTTCTTTTTGCACACATAACCTGTCTTCCACTTTACAAACAAAATATACACCATGACTCCCTCACTGTGGGATCAGTCTACTGTCCTGAGATGCTACACTTTCCAGCATGTCAAATAAAGGAGGAATTTAAAGTATCTGTATCATCTCATTTCATCCAAGCCACACTAATCCTCTCATATGCTTCACTAAAAGTATTTCTCTAAGGCATTTCAACTTTCAATATTTAATAACAATAGTTAAAATTTATGCTCTGATCATTTGTCCATGGAGAATAATTCTAAAGATAACACAAAAGAAATGTGTACATATTCAAACTCTAGGGCTACAAATAATTTTCTTACAACTCCTGAGGTGATCTGAAATTGAACTAAAGGGATATTTTTTACCATAACATTTGAGTATAGAGATTATAAATGAATTGATGGGGGTCTTATATTTATTTTTATTTCCTTTCATTTCATTTATTTATATTCCAATCACAGTTCTCCCTCTCACCTCTCCTTCCAGAACCCGTCCTATGCCCCGTTCCATCCACTTCTTCACGGGAAGTCAACAAATCCTGGCCCTTTAGATTGAGGCAGAACTATGCCTCTCCCCTATGCACCCCAACATAGGGAATGGGATCGCAAAGCTAGCTCATGCATCGGTGTTAGATCCTGGTCCTATTTCCAGGGGTGCCTCAGATAGACCAAGCTTCACAACTGTCTCCTACATGCAGAGTGCCTAGCTCAGTCCCATGGAGGCTCCATAGCTGCTGGTATAGAGTTCATGAGTTCCCATGAGCTTGTCTCTTTAGATTTCCCCTTCATTGTTGTTGCACACATAAGTGAACCAGAGAATCAAATCTCAGACAACTGAAGAATATATCGTACATTTCTACTAAATCTTAAAAATGCAAGCTGAAGAGAAACATAATTAATGCACAAATGAAATTATTAAAAATCATTTATTAGTTGTTTAAGAAATACACATCCTTTTAAAAATAAATGGTTGTAGACATAATATTGTTATAGATTTATGGTGATGTATTACTTATGGTTTATTAAAGCTTGCCTGGGCACAGAAAACAAAGCTAGCCACAAGCCATAGAGGTCAGGTAGTGGTGATACACACCTTTAATTCCAGAAGTCATACAAGCTAGCCATAGAGATAGGTGGTGGTAACACACACCTTTAATCCTAGGACTAGGCAGATGGATCTATGTTAGTTCAAGGCCGCACTGAGCTATATGAAGTCAACCCAGTTCTAAAGAGAAACAGCTCACACAATGGTCATCTCAGCACTTGGGATCACACCCCTTTAATGCCAGCACTAGGGAGGTATAAAAGGAAGAAGCAAAGGGTCTCATGTGAAGATTTAGTTTCCAAGATCCCATAAGTCATAAATAATATATTACCACATAGATTCATTAAAAAATGTAGACATTCCCACTTTGAAATTTCAACTTAAATGAACAAAAACAGTAGTCTGTATAAAGTCTCAAGCTTCTAATTAAACATTTTAATTATCAAATCAGAGATGAAAAGGAAAAGAATTTTGTTCACATTCTCTTATGGGATATCAGAGCAGCAAAGATGAGCCCCCTCCCCCTCATAGGCTCATGCTCTTGTCAGAGAATTCCAACAGTAGAGTAAGTGCTACACAGCACAGCACTTATCTGTCGTTCTCACAGGTTATGTGTCTTGGCTTTCCTTTCCTGTCCAAAGGCTCTCATAAAACAACAACAACAACAACAACAACAACAACAATAATAATAATAATGTGCATCTACAGCTAAATTTCTGAAATAGCAACAAGTATAACTCCATAGATGACCTTTCTTTCAAAAATGGCTTCTACTATTCCTGGAGATTGTATTAACCTTATGCTTCCTATATGTTCAACTATATGTCCACAGGCAACAAGTAAAATACCCAGTTGCAGCTACTAACATCTTACTTAAATAAAATCAATTATGAATATATACTTCAGACAAACTTGAATTGTAAAGAAGAAATAAAATAGAGAAAGTAGCCAAATGTTTGATCCTGGAAGGTGAAACTAATTTCCAGTTATGATAGTACACAGACCCAGGACCCAATGAGACACATATCCCCCACCCTGTGTGTGTGTGTATGGTATATGTATGTACATGTATGTGTGTATATGTGTGTATGTATATATGTATGTGTGTGAATATATGTGTGTGTATGTGTGTATATGCATGCATATGTGTGTATGTGTGTGTGTGCGCACGCATATGTTATGAAGTATTTTACCCACTACACTGCAGTGAAAGATTTTTCTGAAGCACAGGATGCCCCAGAGATAAATACTTCAATCTGTTTGATTTGCTCAAAGAGAACTAGTTCTTTATTAATAGTCTTCTAATTGATAGTACCTTCAATGAGCTAAAGAAAGCAGATGTAGTTGGTAATGTTGGTAATAAACAGCACTCCCGTTTATTGAAAGGAGTGTTGAATGATGACGGAGAAGGGTAAAATCAGTCTTCCTTGTGCTTATCCAACTGATGATAAAACTTCTTTCCACAGAAATTGGTGTGATAATTATTATAATATGATTTTAATTTTCCCAGTTTTCAACGTTTTTACTTTTCCTTTGCTGTCCCCATGTTCTCATCTCCATCACTTCCTTAGCAGTGGTTTAGGCTCAGCAACTATGACAGAAAATAAAAAACAAAACCTGTGATAGGGTTTATATTTTGCCTTTAGAAGACCTTTGTGAAATCCATCGTCCATGCACATCTGGGTTGCTTATTCAGATGCACAGGCTCCATCAAAGACCCTGCTATTCATTTTAGTAAAACTTGTGAAGTAAGATATTTTAACTCCAGAGTTGCTAAGGCCACCCTCTCCTTTCTGATTCTCCCTCCTATATAACTCTTTTCTGGGAATGGTATGTAAGGGGGAAGCAATAAGCATTTGGGATATCACATCAAGGAGAAATTGCAAGGAGAATTTGGTTTGGATTCAGTAGGGTCAGTGTCAAGTGTGTGTGTGCATAAACTTACTGGTATCCTCATTTGTGTAGGAATAACATGCAGGATGACTCCTACTGAAACCTGTTTTCTGCTTAGTTCATTACACAAAAGCACAAGACTAGCATTCCCATAGTCTGAGTACTTGCAATATGGCAATGCAAGATGCAGAAGAAAGTAGCATTAAATGTATAAAATCAAGTGTCACTCCGAAGAAAGTTCTTACAATCATCGATGTATAAACTTTTTATTTATCATCCACAATCTGCTTTTCATACATGTCTGCTTAAGATACATGTTCTCACCTAACCAGAATTAAATGTATCAAGTTGGGTAATAAACAAAACATGTATTATTTTTTCTAGTTGATGGAAATCACTGCAGACTACCACAATAATCTAAACTCCTGTATTTTGTAGCAGGAACCAGATGCAGTATTAAACCCAGCAAGCTATGGCTGTGTCCCAAGCTATCATTCTAACTCACCAATACTAACAGTGATGAAAAATAAGTTGGGATCAACTATGTTAAAGACTGAAGTATCTTCAGTTCTTTGTAGAAACCCTCATAAAACATTTTTGATATGAGAAAGCCATTGAAGGGCTTTACGATGTTAAGATGTTGTACTTGACAGGATGTAGACTCACCTTGAAAATAAATTTCTGGGAAGTCTGTAAGGAATTTTCTAGATCAGGGATGCCCACCTCAACTCGCAGACACAATAAAAAGGAAAGGCTACCATCACTCCTGTTCTCTAACTACAGATGTCACCAGCTGCCTCAAGGTCCTGCCACCAAAACTTCTGAGCCTTGATAGACTGCTCTCAAAATGTGAACAAAAGTAAATCCTGTCTCCTAATATTTTTGTCAAAATATTTTATTAGAGGAACAAGAAAAGTAACTACTACATGGAGCACACAATCAAAAGTAATGAGCAAAATGTGATGGTATCTATGGCACAATTAAAACATTGTTTTGTCAATAGGATATTTGGTTTAGTGTGTGGTTACTTAATGTTTTGGGTGTTAAGGAGGTAATTGCATTTGTTTATTCCTTGCATCATGGTAAGGAAGACTTTTGCCTTCCCACTTTGATTGGGGTACATAAGAATTTTGAGTAATAAACTTGGAACTGATCTCAGAAAACAAAACACAACAATATTTTGTTTTAGCATTCATTAGATTTTTTTAAGTCAATATTTGGTTGGTTTCTTTTCTTCTAAATCTAAATTCTCAGAGTGGCATTGTTAATTCCTGAAATTATTCAGGCTTTAAGCCTTATTATGCGCAATTATTCTCTGCCTTTCAGCCAACACCTGACAGAGAGACAGGAGTGATTCATCCATTTCCTGCCTCCTCCTCCATATTTTGAGCATTGCTTCTTAGGTAGACAAATGAAGAATGGTTTCGGGAGTGTGTAAAAACTATGAACATGCATTTCTTTTTCCCTGACAGAGTTGCACAAGGCCTTACTCTCTGCATTTCCAGATGCACTTAAGATGAAATAATAATGTTGAACCAGTCTCCCTGCTTTAAATTAAACACTCCCGGAAGAGACACTAAACGTTTCAGACCACCGGAGTGTATCAATGCCTTAGTACCATAACCCTCTCTTGGTTACTAAGAGCATAAAGAAAAGGTAAGTTCGGTAAATGAGGCTGTTTTATGACCTATTTAAATAATCTGAAAAGGAAATTAATACTTTTATTGCTTTTCATAAGAGGAAAACGGCCTTAAAAATCTGCAAGAGTTCTTTATGTTATAATGCATAGAGAACTGCCCTGTCTAAAAACAGAGATCCAGATGAATGATGGACAATTAGAGCAAAGTACCATGGCCACACAAGCAAACTGGAAAAAAAACAGAAGGCTGGAAATGAATTCCAGAGTCAAGAAAGATGCTCTATTAGAGACAAGGAAATAAAGTCAATTAGATACCAGACTGACTAGGATAAAATGGCTCAGCCCTTTTGAATCATGCAAATATTTGATGGGCCTACAATGGTGAAGGAGGGTCTGGAGAAATTAGGAAGAAATTCCTGACCCCTACCCTATGACAATCTCATTAGTGAGAACTGTCAATTACCTTGCACTGCTCTGAACTTTACTCTCCAAAAACTAAGAAATACAGGCAAAAGTATCCTAGTTTTCCAGAAAAGGAAACTAATTTTTCACATCATGTTTCACTTTCCTCCACAGCAATTGGCTTTTCCCATACTGGAACCTGCTCTCCTGGAAACTCACAAAGCACACTCCAGTTTCAGCACCCTGGACTTGGCTCCCACTTCTACTTAGGATGTTCTTCCTATAGGGTTCCACCCAGACCACTTCTTCACTCTGTTTAGATATCTGTCCAGTGCCAGTGCCCCTTTCTCTCAAGGCTTTGCTCCCTGTTTCTGTTACCTTTACTATTGACAACTTGAAAGGAAGAATGATTATTGGCTTTTGGTTTCAAGGGCTTTATTCCATCATGGCCATCTCTGTTGTACATGGGTCCATGATTCCAAGAGCAGAGACAAAGGCTACTCACCTCATGGCAGCCAGAAAATGGAGGAAGGGCAGAGAAAGGTCATGAGACAAAGCAGTGCCTAAGGCTAAGGACATGTTTACAGTGACCCACTTCTTTTAGATAGGCCTCCCTCAAATATTAAACTTCCCATAACCTCCAAAAAAAAAAAAAAGCCAGGAAGGCTGGGGACCAAGATCTTGATAAATGAGCATTTGGGGAGACAAGATATAACACCCCCAATCCTATGTTCTCTTTCCCTGCTTTATTCTATTAATACACAAAGTCTTGTTTCTATCCAAGAGTGCACCACAAGAGCAAGAGAGTCACTACTGCCTACTGCCTTGTCCTCAATGTCTGATGCTAGTAAGTAGGCATCAATCACCCTCCACTAAATGATCAGTTGCACAGATCAGAACATATTTGTCTACTGCAAGCCCTTCTTTAATTCAATCCCAAGTCACACCTCTTGAACTGGAAATCAGATTTGTCTCTTATCATGAAATCCGATGCTCTTTGCTTTTTGTTGATTTTCTACAGGAGAGAGGGCTTAGGGCAAAGACAAAAGAAGAAGGAGCGGGGAGAAGAAAAATTCCTAAGAATCCTTTCACCATAGATTATTTCAAAATAGGAATTGTATGTGTCTCAAGGCCTATAGAACCTGGCTATTGAACTGGCTCTATTCACATACACATACACACACACACACACACACACACACACACACACACACACACACACACACCACAGCATGAAACAGTGCAAAGACCCTTCTTCCCACTGGTTCTCTCCTTATGTATGGGCTCTGTTGTTAGGCTCAGGCTAATGATCATGACTTGTCCTAAAAGATACCTAAGCAAACAATCTGGCACTTTTTCTGTCTTTCCAGTCTCCTGCTAGGACTTTTCATGAGCCCAATACAACCATAGTCAGATGGCAAGGGATCCTGTTGCTGTAGTCTATACAAATGTATGTTCCAGAAACATTTATAGCTCTTAATGTAATTTTATTGTTTGAAGGTTTGGTGTTTTTTAGCATTTCAAGGAGAATTTGTCTGGAGTATTGGTTTACATTAGTTTTGGTGCTCCCTTTCCCCCCTCCTTTTGTTAATATAGACAAAATGCAGAGTTTAAGAGGAATTGTAAATGGGGGGAGCTTTCCTTACTCATATGGTAGAAAAGAGCCTATCCATCATCAGGATCCTGACTGAATGTTTCCTTCATTTGATGGATGCTTCAAATAGGCATGTTTGCCAAGCAGCCAAGCATATATGTCCTTCTGTGAAATAAGGATGGTGTGATGATACCCAAAGCTGAGTAAAGTAGCATGTGACATGATGTCTGCCATAACCTCTTAGATCTTCAGTAAGCCCTACAAACTAATGGCATGTTTAAGGAAAGTGGATGTAAGACAAAACAGAGAAACCTTCGGGAAAGAAAGGAAAGTCATTGAGAATTCAGAGAAATTCCAGAGACAGCTCCATGGGGATCACATTAGAATTTAGACTCAAATGGTTTAAATCTTCATATAAGAGTAGAACCCTGACTGGCACCTGCAATGTGCTCATGCATTTATAAAGATCTTTATATTTAAAAAACTTCTACTCTGTTTTCATATAATCTTTACATTTAAAAAAATTCATGTTGAAATTTAAATTCCTACCACTGCAATTTCAGCTCAGCCTAGTAGTTTTTAGTAATAACCATAATAGTTCCCAGGTATGAACAATGGAGTCAGATTGTCTGAGTTTGAATCTCAGCCACTCTTTGCACAAGCTTGACAAGTTACTTAAACTCTCAGAGTTACAGTTTCTTTGCTCATAAAATGGGGCTCAGATGATTGAGGTCCGCTGTGAGTATCAGATGAGTCAATGCAAACAAAAAGATTCAGGATTCCCTAGCATTCAGTAAATACTCAATAATAATCATGTTCAGCATCACTACACAGGAAGTGTTGAGCAGAATGTCACACAACAGCACTCACAGCATCCTCAGAATTTTCTGTGTCACAAGATCAAGTCAACATTCCAACAGGCCACACCAATTGGACTCAGTAGGAAACTCACTAACAAAGGAGTCATGAAGTGAGGAAGAGGGCATGCTAGGGATATCTGGAGGGAGTAAGAAAGGAGAGTTAGGGTCCCGGGGGGGATAGGAAGTAGGAGGGAGGATTTGGGGGTATATGTGATCAACATGCATTTTTACATGTATGGAAATTATTATTAATATATATATTAGAATGAGGATAATCCATAATATATACTAATAGCATCCAGTTTATTTTCCAAATAAAATTACAAATTTATTCTCAAAAAAGAAATCTTATTTTCCTGGCACAAGTTTTCATATAGAAAGACTACTTATGGCTTACAATTTTTTACCTTTGAGTGAATTGGGATTTTTTTCTCATAGTATATTTTGTTATCCCTCAAATGACCTTCAAGTTATCTAAATGGTGCTATTTAAAACCACTCCCTTACCATGTTTGGGGAATAAGTTTGAGGTTAGTTTTTAATTCTAGCATAATAGTTTTATTTAAGCTATTCTTCATAGAAATAGAATTCTTTGTTGAGTAGTAGGTGTGTGTGTGTGTGTGTGTGTGTATTTCTCATTACCCACTTACTACTGACTCTAATCTCCTGCTGAATTTTCAAGTAATTCTTTGCTACCAAATAGTTCTAATTCTTATTTCACTTCATTCAAAGTTGCCATTAAAATTAAACTCATGCCAGAGTAGTGTCTTTCTCCTGAGTCTTGGTGTATTCTCTTGCCAGCTTCTAAGTCAGTCTGTCCCTTTTCACCTAGTAAATCCATTTCATGTTGGTATGAAGTATGAAAAATAGTCTAGAGCAAGAAAGAACTACAAGATTAGATACATCTTCTATTACTCTGCAGTATTTAGTGAATTCCTTCAGCGTTATGTTTGTTTCACATTAAAATGCAGTGAGGTCTTCTTGTTTGCTGCAATTCACAGGCAAGTATATGCTTTAAATTCTGAGTTGCTGCCTTGATATTTGATTAAAAAAGAGCAAGTTTTAAGTATCATTAACTCATGTACATATATTCACACAAATGGTAACATGGGTAGTAGTGGGTATGCTATTTGATTGTGGTAGTCACTGCATAATATGTATATGTATATAGGTGTGTGTGTGTGTGTGTGTGTGTGTGTGTGTGTGTGTGTGTCTGTGTGGTGTTTAAAAGGTCACATTGAAAATAAATAAACTTTTCTAGTGAATTAAATCTTTGTAAAGAGATTGACTTAGAAAGTTTTGTCTATCTGAATCCACCTGGAGGTATCACACAACTTGAAGCAAAGCTGAAACATACAGAAATACTTTTACTTAGTTTTCCAGCATCTTAAAACAGAAAAGTTCACCTGCTGAAACTTCTAGTAAATAGTTGAGTGATAAAGGAACACTAGAGTGCATTCAGCATGGTGACCACATGGCCCTCCTCAGAGTTAGTCACCATCTTGATTTCTGTAACTATATTCTATTTCCAAACCATCTTTCAGAATTCTCCTCCTCCTCTCTCTCCTCTTTATCCTCCTTTTCTACATCCATCTTTCTCAATGTGAGTATCATCTAAGGTTCATGCCTTTTACCCCAAGGGCACAA
This sequence comes from Phodopus roborovskii, assembly GCF_943737965.1. Lineage (NCBI taxonomy): Eukaryota > Metazoa > Chordata > Mammalia > Rodentia > Cricetidae > Phodopus > Phodopus roborovskii. The sequence goes on from NW_026126433.1 coordinate 35,003,053, forward strand.
ATAGTCACAGAGGCAAAGTTTCAGAGACAAGTGGTACTATGCTTGTCTTCAAGTGGCTGATACACAGTGATGCACAAAACATGGGGTGACATAATCTTTTATGCTTCCTGTGACTCTGAGTTCTACAACATAAGAATATATACCTTTCTTGCCATTGAATATTGCTATGTAGCTGTGGTTATAAGATTCATAGCAATATTTTTATTTCCCCATACTCCCCGTCACCAAGGATGGCTTCACAGAATCGTAGATTCTCAGAGATGGACCTCTTCTGCAGATAAATAAACTGGACCTAGAGAGATAAGGCCCTTGCTCTGTGTTCACATGAGGTGTCAAAGCTGAATTGGGCCAACCTTCAACCCATACTGCTCTACCTAACAGACCTTGTAGGCAGCATGTCCTGGAGATCTGAAGGCAAGAATCCATACCTCTCTTGACAGAACAAACAACTTCTTCAGGCCTTTGGTCAGTTTGTAGAAGATTAGCTCTGAGAGCCCATGACCTCAGGCTACAGCCACTGTGGCTCTGAGTCCATTAAAATTCATGCTCAGCGTCTGGCATATCATGTGGAAGCTGCAGTGACTAAAGTCATCCCAAAGGTCACACAGTGTGCTAACCCCTGCACTTCTCATCACAGTTGATGATGGCTTGTATAAACAAGCACAGATTTAATGAATCTTCGGCTCAAGGGAGAAGTCTATCTGGAAAAGACATGGGTGATCATTCCCTAAAGTTCCTAATGCAGGGGACTGGAAGGAGGAGCAAATATTGACAGAAACCTGATAATATTTGCCTTTCCCTTGGCAAAGACAACTCCCAGATGTTCTGTGGACAAGAAGAGCCTGAGGATGAAGTATGTGGGGAGGGGAGATTGAGAAAGGGAAAGAGGAAGGGTGTAATGAGGGAGGGAGGGAGGCAGGGAAGGAAAAGGGGAAGAGAGGGAGGGGAGAAGGGAAGAAAATAGAAAATAAGAAGGAAGGAGGGAGAGAGAGAGGGATGAGAGAGGAATGGGGGAAAGAGGACTCTTTCACCAAACTGACGCCTGACAGATAAAAGAAATCGGAGCCATAAATTCCTCCCAGCATTTCTAATGGGATTTTAATACAGCATTTGGCCATCATCTTTTTTTCATTCTTTTAATGACATACATGCCCAAAGTATAGCCTTGGAACCTCTGAACTCTGTATATTTCTGTAATACACAAAGAAAACAGCCGTCACATCCATTTTAAGGGACTTTTAAATCCATTACAGTGAGGTCTATGGGCCCAGAATCAGAAGGGAGCAACCCAAGCCCTGTCTGTACATAGTCTGTGATGGGGCCTGAATTCCATCCAAGGCAGATTTTTTTATTATTTTTTATAAAAAAATAATAAAATAAAATACATGTTTTTTTAAAAGGGACATTATATTTTTAAACTGGAAATAATTGTATTTTGTATCTTATATGGCATCTGAAAGTGATTTAGTTGAACAATGTGGTTTCTGATTGGTATTTGAATTGGTTCCAGAACATTTTTCGTAATAACCATCGTAAAGATCCCAATTATCTGATCCTCTTTCCCCTGTGTCACATGATTGCAGAGGTTTCCAGAGAGACAGAAAGACCTGCAGAGGCTGAGGAGCCACCTCTCAGCTAGGGCTGCAGCATTGCTAGCACCCCGGGCTCCTTGTTATTCCGAGTTGTCCAGGATGCATTTACAACCCCATAAAGGAGGCCTTGGCATTACCAGAATAATTACTTACTAAAACCAGCCTATAAAACCAAAGGGTTGCCTGAGCTAAAAGGCAAACAGGGGACTTTTTTTCTCTTTTAGTGCTAACATGTAAAACTAGTAAAGTGTATTTAGGTTTCTATAAAATCAGCCCTGGGTGCAAAAGGGATGGCTGATTTACCAGGTGCACAGAAAATCAACTCCCTGGGGCTAGAGAGAAGCTAAAGAAAGTGGCCTTGTTAAATATGAAAGAGCCCTCATCTACCATGGACCCTCATTTGTGAGTGCAGCCCTGGTGGTGTGTTGACTAAGAGCCAGTACTGGAGTCAGCAGCTAAGTGTGATTCTGGTGTGCTCCACAGACAGGCAGGACCCACGACAGTGACCCCAACTCTTTGCAGAGTGGACACAATGTGATACCTCTTTCACCCGTTCACTGAAATAAGGAAGTAAAATCATCTGTGAGAAAAGTTTAGAACAATATCTGGGATACAACAGGATATTACAATAAATCGTAGCTACAATAAATAGTAGATACTGTTGATGGTTAAGGGTATGCAATAAATGGTTACCTCTACAGATCATGGAATATTTCATTATATAAACAGTAGCTTTTATCAACTCATATTAACAATGAGAATAATTGTTCATTTTTATATTTTTGTGTTGTACATACATTTCTACATTTTTATATTTTTATTGGAATCTATTCATTTAATTTTAAATCTGCTCTGACTATATATATGTGTATATGTATATACATATGTATTTATTATATGGATACATACTAATTGTGAAATGATTAAACCTATTTAGTTTATCAGTGGATAACATCATGTAGCATTTTTATGTTGGAAGAACATCTAAACTCTACTCATTGTAGTTTTGAATATACAAGGTATTACTAATCTTATTTACAATAGGTAACTAAAATTTATTCCTCTCAACTTTTGAATCTTTTACTAGCATCTTCCCTTTCTTTCTCCATCACCTAACTCTGCCCAGCCTCCTCTAGTCACTACTGTTCTGCTCTACAGTCTAATGTATTCATGGTTGTGTGTGATTACAAAGATAAAACTAGAAGACATTGTGCTAAGTGCAATAACCCAAATACAGAGAGTGAAATGGTCTTACTTATATGGGCAATAATAAAGAATAAATATCTAGGGGATCTCAAATGTCAACATATATCATTTCAAATAGCCTATTTCAAGTCTTTCAAAGTCTCCACTAAAGTGTAGAAGGTGGCAGAATTAGAAATAGAGTTGCCATACTTAAAAAACTCAGTTATAAAACACGGAACATCCAGTTAATGTTGTATTTCAGGTAGCCAATATTATGGTGTGAGCTGGACTTTGTCTCCCCTATCTCCAAGGTTTATGGGTTAAAGACTGGGTCTCCAGCTGGTGGCACTTTAGGAAGCAGATGCTGGGTCTCTGATCTCTTTCATGGAGTTAATCCACTGACATATTCATAACTGAATGGGCTGTGGGAGGTGATGGGAACTGTGGAAGGCGGGGCACAGTTAAAGGCAGTGAGATTCTGATGCTATATTTTTAAAGGGTGTATCCTGTCCTTGGTCCCTCAGCTATGTGACAACATCATAGAAAAATGCCAACTCCCCTACAGAAGAGAACGAGAATAGGGAGTACCCTTGTTTTATAGATATTTGCTCTCATAAAAATTCACTGCATAAAACTAACCTTAATTCCTGCTGATGACAGTGGCCACAAGTTCTAATACCTTCCACAGTACCCCATCTTTAGAGTTCAGTGACCTTGACATCCCACATTAAGATCCAAGCTCCAACAGTATGCATGAGTTTTTTAAAGATACACTCCTACTGTTTCCACCCACAGCAGGTGGTGACAGAATATCTTGGGGAGTTCTCTAGCAGAGATTCATGTTGATATTGCTCTGTCATCACATAGCTCTCAAAGTTATTGTGGGCATCACCATACCAGTTATCTGGTAGCAAATGAGTAACACATACTGCAGCTATACATGGACCAGGCCTGAAAATGACACAGAATCACTTTAGCTCACATTTTATTAACTCAACCCAGTCAAATGGGCACCCTTAACAGTAAAAGAATCTGAGAAATGCAAACCATCTGCGTCCCATGAACAAGAAGGATGGATATCAGCAGACAGCTTACAATCACTACCAGAAGCAGGTAGAGCCACGTGCTACCAGGTCTCACAACACTATCTGAGATACTGTGGTTTATCTCAAGAAGCATCACAAACTTCCTTGGATTTGTTGAATTCTGAAAAGGCATTTAAGTCTCTTCAGTATGAATTGGTTAATAACAGCCTAACATTAAAAACAAAACAAAACAAACAAACAAAACAGCAGACAACCCACAGGAAGTTGCATACAACAGGAAATGAACATACACAGAACATCTGTGTTACTTTTTTTTCCATTTCTACATAAAATGAGATCAATAATACCCATGCATGCATCCTGCCTCTCAGAATTTCATTGTTGTGAGAAGTAAATGACGCAGGAATAATACTCACTGAGGTGCACAGTGATTAATATTAACAGGACTCCCCAGTGTTTGAAGTCCCTATAATTGCTTGCTCTAGCTTTTTACGAAGACGTTCATCAAAGTATTTGCACATAAAAAAAGGATCTGCATGTTCAAAAGCTTGCTTGTTCTTTTCTTGTTTTTATTGCTACCTAATATAACAGCAAGTGAGTTATTTGCCTCATGTAAAGAGCTAAACAAACACAGTATATGTAAGCTTATTTTTCAATGTGCAGTTTAATTAGAGAGTTGAGAGTTTGCTGTTTGTTTTTACTGATGTAAAAGAGGGAAACTACCCAACTCCCTGGTTGAATATGATCTTTCTAATGGCTACTGAACCTTTCCTCCCCCGCCCCCCCCCATTAGTTAGCCAACATTCTATAAGTGGTAATGAGTAGCACTTAGTAAATGTGTGGCTACTGTTTGATGCAGCATGTATTTGTGTATACATGCTCATGCACATATGTAATTCACTACAGGCTTATCTAGAGGATCCTGGTATTACCAGATCCATTTCATAGGCGAGGAAACAGAAGAAATGCTGAAAATCTAAGACATTCGTCGAGTCACAGGAAGCTGCGCGAGAACGCAGACTTGGGTACCCTGACTGCAGAGTCAAAGCTCTATCACCCCACTCTGTCCTACTGGATATGTGCTGATAATGCGACACATTCTGTTCCTAACCAAATACTACAGCTGTAGTCATCACCTCACTTTCTCTAGAATTTTCATGGAAAACATTATGACTAAAGTGCTGCAAAAACAAACAAACAAAACACTCATTTGGTCTACAGTGATGAAAATAGAGCTAGTTAGATAATCCTAAATGGATGAGAGAACTTGAAAATTCCACAACAAACTGCAATCAGCCAAAGCCTTGCCTAACGGAGCCAGGTCACTGCCCTATCAAGATAAAGAGTTAGACCCCATTATGTGTAGAGGAGGAAGTAAGAAGGCGGTTCTTCCTTTGCGTTCCTTTTCCACTTCCTTGTTTGTTAAAGGGAAAGCAGCATTTGAACTGGCTCATGGAAGTTGAGATTCTTGTTGAAACTAAGGGGGAAAGCGATTCCAAGCTGGGCAAAGGAAAGGAAGAAATGGTAGTGAGAAAACAAGGAGCTTTTACCGGGAAACTGCAGCTCCCCATCCCTGGTGGTTTCCAGGCAACATAGCTGGGTAGGAAAATTGGTTGGTTCCCTCCTTTGGAACCTTGCATGGTACCTTCTGTTACCATGAAAGCTGGCCCCCAGGGAAGAAGCTTCCAGATCAGATGTAGCTTAGGTCCTCTGGAACCCTTCTCTGAAGCTTAGGCAAATTTTTTTTCAGAGTTACTGGGTGTCCAAACTCTGGTCCTCATGTTTGTCCAATAAGCACTTGACCAGCTAAGCCATCTCCCCAGCCCATTTTACCCTTTAGTTTTGTTGCAAGTTTAAAACTCCAGGCTGTGAACTGTTTGCCAGAATATTAGCAACTGAAATTTTGAAAATTGCCAGAGAAGGACTTTAGGGAAGCCAAAAGAAGAGAGAACATTATTTAAAAAGATGTGGTGTAAGAATGACACTTAGCCCACAGGGATCATATAAGGGGAGGACTGAGACCCCTTCCTAGTTCAGTGGGGAGGTGGGGTCAGTTCCTAACTGTAGGAAGTAAAATTACGGGAATAAAATATGAGTAGATAGAGAATGTGCTGCTGAGAATAACAATACAGCTATTTCTCTGTACACTGTCCTCAGTATTTATCCAAGGCACTGGGAAGTGGCATTAAAGTTACTCATCTTTGAATCTTTGACAGCCTTCGAGGATATATCAGGATAACTTAACCCTCTAAGTTGGAATTTTATTTTGAATTACAGTAATCAATTTTAAAATTCCCAAACTGAACAAAATTTTCATAGGACCTTCTTTGGGGCTTCAGTTTTCTATTATCTAATGAGAACATATGGATGTCTCCAAAATCAGACTGCATGTGTGGCTGGAGAATCAGAGCCATCAGCAGAACTGGATCATTCCTGAAGTCATAAAACCCAGGTGACATCATAGACTGAAGGGAATTTTCATTTGTCATTCTTATTTTCTCCTTGGGTTTACTAGTAAGGTTATTTCATAATAACCAAGGTGTTGTTATTTACAATAAAATCATCCAAAGTACTCAATTCTGTAAAATTTCTCTACTTACTTTAGTAAAGTTTAGAAGCCTGTGGCTAGCCAGCTTAACACTTGCCTGTAGGCTTTGCATTATCTCAGACTTATCACTTAACTTACTGTGATCTCAGTACATTTACCCAAACAGAGCACCGAACAAGATATTCAATAAAACCGTATTATTCTACACCAGGGAATGACAATCATTTTCTAGAAAAGCCAGATAATAAACACTTTGGACTTAATAAGCTATATATCTCTGCTTCAACCATCCACTCGACTATTGTGATATGAACAGAGCCACACATAACATGTAAACAAATGATTATGCTCCAACAAAATGCTATTTATAAAACCAGACAATGACCCACATGGCCTGGAGTTTACCAACCTTTGTTCCAAAGTGTAAAATCAAGGTCTTCAATTTATGAAATTGGGTCTGCTGGAATCATCTGTGGAAAACATCTTAGGAAAGTGACGTGATCAGCTACCACCATCACTGTGAAGTGGGAGTCATAAAATGTAACTCCCACACTGCAAATGAAAAGAATGAAGAAATGTAAAGGCTAGCAATCATCAGTAACCGATCTGTGAGAAAGAATCACTAAAAATCTACCAGTACTTTAAAAATTCAGTATGCAAGAATTGCTTGGTACTGTTTGTTTAAAACACCCTAATTTCTTGAAAACCTTTCCATCTGCTTAAAGAGGGGTGGACAGAGGAGCTGGAGGAGGAGGAGCAGAAGGAACAGGAGGTGCAGGAGGAAGATTAGGATTTATGGGGTCTTGAGGAAGGTGAAAGAAGAGGCAATGTTCTCAGAAGCAATGCCTCCTCCCTCTGTCAGGGAACCACTGGGGTCAACATGGGTGTTGCTTTCCTATCACCAGCAAATGTGTGTAGTCGGTGTAACATCACTTAGTTGGATTAAACTTTGCTTGGGAGGGCTCTGTAGTGACCCTTGGCTGACCACTTTCTTTGCCTCTGTTCCTACTGATGGTAGAGACTCCTCTGAGGTATGGCATTCACTGCCTTTAGGCACTGGTTGAATGGGATTGTCTTACATCTCTTGCTACAGAACCATTTTCCCTCCCAACACAGTGACCTACTACATTTCCTAGTCAGACTTTCAGCTTTTTCTACAATCTATACACATGGGATCCAAGTACAGAGATGGTCCCAGAGCAATCTTAAAGGGCTCAGGGAAAGACACCTCTGAGAAGCCTCTATCTGAGTTGGCTGTTCCAACTGTGACCTGACCTTAGATCTAGTGGTTTAAGGCAAGTTCCTTCCCAATCCCAGACAATGTCTTCCTGGAATTTGCTGTTCATATAATAAGAAGTGTGGAGAGGACATATCTGATTTTCACTGTCATGAGATTCTCTCCTATCTGCCTCTGTTCTTCCCCTTTTACCTCCTCTTTCTCCCCAACCCTCCTGCTTTATTTTCTCTACTCTATCTCTTAATCTCTAGAGCTGAAAGAGGAGTCAACAGTTCTCTTCCTGATCTTATTCTTTGCCATCATCCATGTAACCTAGAGAGACACATGCTCTTCCCCACATGAACTACTCTCCCAGCCCTTCAAGCTTAGCTGTTCACAAGCTAAAGCGAGCCATGAAAGTATCAGGATAAAGGTTTCTCAACAATGCCCTTTGCTCAGAATCCCATTAGTTTGTTCTACACCTATTTTGTATGTTATATGGTATTTTCTTTCTCTCTAGATTCCTTATGAAACAAATCATTATTTTCTGCCAGACTAATGTATGGGAGACGGCATTTGGAGCTTTAAGACAAGCATAGGAGCACATCCACCCAAAACATATCTGCCCATTGACTGGAATTTATTTTGTTGTTCAATAGTCCTTTCCAGATGCACAGAGTGAAGGTGGGTTCAGGAAAACATGGGATAAATAAAGAAGTGGAAGAAGCACGAGGAGAGGCAGGCCAAAGGGATGCCAAGTAAAGCAGGCATCCAGGATGCAGGTATGTGAAGGGAAGAGAAGGAATGCCACAGACATGTACTGCACCCTGTCTAGTCAAATATTAAAGTGGAAAAACCAGCTGAAACATGAATCAGACTGCAATCCAGTAAACCTCTCTGGAGGGAATTATAAAATAATGAGCTAAAGCAATTACGTACTTTTTTTATATTTAATTTTTTATTTAATTTATTATTTTATATGCCGATCCCAGTTCCCTCTCCCTCCCTCTCTCCCCTCTCCCTTTTACCTTCCCTGCCCCCTCACATGCACCCTGACCACCCTCCCCTCCCATCCCCCACCCCAATTCCACATGTAGGGCAATGCCATCCAGGTGGGGTCATGTAGATCTGTCAGATCATTTGAAGCAATTACTTATTTTCTAAAGATTGGAACTCAGACCCATCAGCTTTCTTTATGATGCCAGAAGACACTAAACCATGATCAGAAATAGGTCAAGTTTATTGAGTTGTTTGCCCAGGTGAACCTCCTTGGCTGTACAGATGAGACTGAAATATAAAACAAAATGCCTTGGGAAGAATTTGGAAAGCAAACCTCATGAGAAACACACTTCTAGAACACTTAAGCAACTAAATAGGAAGTTAATATTTTATTAAAAGATGAGTGATGGCTTGCAATCAGAAATGTGTGCCTATAATTTAAATGCCACCCTTGCTACCTACAAAAATCCATGGAAAATCCATAAGTAATTTACTCTTGGCTTTGAAGAAGTCTATATGGTTTTAGAAGCATATTTCATCTCTAATTGTTTCATCCCATGGCTGACCTGAACACTTTTTCAACATTCACTGACTGGAAAAGAGCTAGAAGGAGACACTAGTACTACAATCTAAACTTGCATCATAATACTCCTTAGAGAGAGGTACAAATCTTTTATTTATTGACTACAAACAGGAGCACAAAACAATAGCAGGCACTGTAGGGTGCAGAATTACAATTATTCCTATCTACAGTGAGTTAAGGTCTAATGAGAAGGAAATAAAATACATGAAATCAACATAAATGCATGCAGATGTGCAAAGCAATTATGAGAGAGAGAGAGAAAGAGAGAGAGAGTTAGTTTCTGGAATCAAGAATTAGGCTGATTAGTTGGAGAACAGTTAGATAAACCTCAAAAGAATGGTTAAAGGAAATAGAGATTCAGAGTTTGGGTCATGATTGATGCTCTCTCAGGGAAAATCTTGGTTTCATGATACTTAGCACTTAATCCCACACATGCAATCTCCATCATCTAAGGCATACTCTCAAGTACCCAAAGTAACTGCAACATTTAAGTGTGCATCATGATTTACTTCTCTAATAAAATAATTAAATTCAGTATCAGGGAGCTTGCTAGACTATGCTGGCAGATACATACATCCGCAGCTATGGTACAGGTAGTATAGGATTTCCCTCTGCAGCTCATAAATATGTCTTTTTCCCTGTTTCCTTTCATCATTGCACAATATACATTCCAACAATGTATATTTGTATACCGGGACAGCTGCAAAAAAATAGTATCTGTGACCAGCCTCGTGGGAACAGGTTTTTAGCTGTATGCTCACTCTTTGGGGTCTTCTGTTCCATTTTTTCCAGATTGAAAGTCTCAGAACATTTATCTATGTGGAAGACTCGAAATCCTTCCAAAAGGAGGAGAAAGTAACCAGAGAAGTATCAGAAATCATATCTTATGTCAAAAAGGGGAACCAGAAAACTCATTCCATTAAAAGAAAAATAAAAATTATTAATAAAGAGTCTAGAAAGAGCTTGGAAAGGTTCTGGAATTCTATAGTCTGCTATAATCATTTGCCTGGCCAAAAATCCACCCAATAATTCTTTATAATATCTTGAAATACAGAGAACAAGAGAGAGAGATGCCCACAGGGACCAAAAAACATTGACTAATAATTCTTGAATCCATCCCCACTGTATTATTCATCTCTGCCAGGGTCAGATTTGGTCACTGCATGGCTGGAGGTCTGGGCATGCTGTTCCTAGTTTTATTTTTACAGTAGTTATGGAGCCCTTTATATTTTCAAGGGCCCTCTTGTCACTTATTACCCACCAGTCCAGACCACCCACCCACATTCCCACACACAATATGTCCAGACACACCCACAAATACTCAGATCCTTTCAATCTTACAGAGGCTTGGGATAACTGGAATGCTGTTTGCTTTGAATGACTTTGCTTTGCACACTTGGAATTTCCCTCAAATAAATCTGTTTTCCTCTCTGGGGGCCAATCTAAAGATCTTGCCACTAAGCAAACATTTATAGAGCACCTACTGTGTGTAAGGCACAGATGGATGCAGGGGCAAAAGGATACTTACCAAGGGACAGAGCAATGGAAGGATACCCTCTGCTGAAGATGCTCCTTTGCTTCCTGGAAACCAGTTGCTTGTTTTTTGTTTGTTTGTTTGTTTGTTTGTTTTTGTTGTGTGTGTGTGTGAGAGAGGGGGGAGGGACAGACAGACAGATACAGAGACAGACAGACACAGAAACAGCAATAGTCAGACACTGAGAGATAAATAGAGAGACCAGTGAACAGAGACAGAGACACACACAGAGATAGACAGAGACAGAGACAGGAAGAATGAGGATGGGGAACCCAAGCAGAAACCACGCCCTTTCCTCATTCGTGCCACCCACAAACACCTTTTTCGCTTAGCTCTTTCTCTCTAGCTCTCAGTCTTTGGTGGTATTTATTCCTTCCCATCTATCTATTTTTCCCTTTCTCCCTTTCTAAGACAAAAACATCTCAAAAGTCCAGCCAGGTCTATCACTGCTTCCTGCTTCAGGAACCCTCCAAAACAGTTTTATATAAGTCCTAAAACAGTAAGAAGAAGGAGGGAAAACTCTTGTCCTGATTCAGAAACCTCGTTTCTCCACGTCCCACAGACTTGCTGCTGAGGCACACAGGGAGGGACGCAGTGCTGCTGCTGGGGAGACCGGGACTGTGGTGAGGCCCTCAGCCTTCCTCTGCCTTCCCCGCCTCCAGCCCTTAGGATAATTTATGAGGTGTCAGGATATTCTGACCACAAGGTCGGAATAGAATGGTTTTTACACTTCAGCTGCCATGAAAGAGAAACAATTTAATTCTGTTTTCCTCCCGCACTGTCTGTTTTCACAATGAACTGGGGATTTGGGTCGCCTGCAGATTATTTGTCTAAGCACAGACCAAGACGGCTGCTGAGATTTAAGATGTCTGATTCGGACTCTGGCTTCCTTCTGCTTCCTTCCCAGATAGGGGAAAGGGCATTTGCAGTTCTTACCGTAGCTAAATTGAAACGAACCACATTTCACCCAGACAGTGGCCATGTACTAGTGAATAAACCAGATTCCTAGGGACTCTCCATCTTCCTCCAGCATTTAGCTAGAAAAGACCTGGTGCAGAGGAGGGGGTTCTCAACCTGAGGGTTGAACCCCTGACCCTTTCACGGGGGTCGCCAGAGACCATTAGAAAACAGATATTTACATTACGACTCCTAACAGCAGCAAAATTACAGTTATGAAGTAGCAATGAAAATAATTGTATTGTTGTGGGGGGATCACCATAACACAAGGGACAGTATTAAAGGGTCGCAGAATTAGGAAGGTTTAGAACCACTGGCCTAGTGAGTCAAAGTATTAAGTGACCCAACTCCTGAGCTCTAACAGGCCAGATAGTCACCGCCAAACTCAGGCACTGAAGCTAAAGTAGTATTTCCCTTGGCTTGGAAGTATAGCCTGCTGGCTCTGCCTAAAGCGACAGAACAGAGAGGCATTCCGCTGACTAGCCCGAAGCTTGAAGCTTTGCCTGCCAGGGAATCCACTGGAGAAGACTCAGCATAGCAGCGCAGTGCAGTCCCTCATCCAGCTGCCAAGAAGTCAGGCAAGGTCAGGGTGCTTTCTCAGGACCCCTTAGCCCGCTCCTAGAGCTGCACTGGGGAGGTCATCTGTGTGTCAGGATTTGACAATGACTTCAATACAGAATGCTCACCCAGGAAGCTCACAGGGGAGAGAGGGGCCTCTGAATTCTTGTCCTTAAAGCAGCAGACTTCACTGGGATGATATTTCTGATCCACACATTAAACTCATCTTTTGGGATATGACTATATGACAGATACTGGGAAGATGAACCAGAATTCATTTGGTGAATGTTCTAAATGCAAGGCTACCTTAAAAGACTCTAAGTATATATACTGATAGGCAACAGCCTTCAAGAAACAGTAAGGGAAAAGGCAAGGGGACAATGTAGTGAAATAGTGTGCAACCCTGTATGTAAAACGGGTGTCTAAATAGTGTATATAATTAAATAAACATAGTAGGACATCAGAACTTACTTGAGGGGTTTTCCTCCAAGCCTGAGGATCAAGTCCAAGTGAAATTTTTTTGTCATTTTAATTTTTTTGCATTCTTTGAACATTTTAAATTAAGAACTCATGTTATTTTTGAAGACTAACTCATTATTATTATTATTATTACTATTATTATTATTGGAATTTGAGGCAGTTTACTATACAAGCTTACAAAGCTGGGCATCAGCCTAGAATGCAGACATGCTGATTAAGGTTTATGTAGAATACTATTCACATCCCAATCCCTGAAGAATCATTATAATCCTTTATGCATTTCCTTCCCTTTTCTGAATGATTTGGAGGGCGCAACTGTACGTGTCTCCTGGATCATATCTTTCCCTCTGGAAGACTAGTTCTTAATTTAAAAAAAATGAAGTAAATCTTAGAGAACTGAAGTGGAAATAAGGCAAATGACTCAAGCTTAGGACACTGGTCGGTTTCACAGAATGAATTCCTTGAACTAAACCACTCCTGAATTGAAGGAATGAATTTTCAGTGCTAAGTGTGATAAATGGCTAATAAATGACCTCTTCTAGCTCTCTTAGTGGTAGTTAAATGCTTGGGAAAGAATTCCTTACTGTCACCCTGATGGGATGATTGCCTCTCCAAGGCCAATTCAGGCCATGGCTGGAGCCTTCTATGGTTTAAAATCCAGTAAGTCTCAGCTTCAACATGCTAAATCAAACTGTTCTGCTCCCCTTTCTGCTCTAGCCAATTTCTAAAGTTCAGGTTCTATACTTCTTGCTCATCCCAATGATAATTGGATTTACAGAGAATGGTATTGATCCAAGCCAGGCAGGTGTATTGGAAAGAGCATTAGATTGTGGGCCAAATGGACTATTACAACACAGTTTCCTTCTCAGCTTGATAAGAGGTTAAGAGACATGTGGTCTCTGTGAACTTTAAGTTCCACATATGTATAAGGAAAGATTTGAATGAGGTGTATTATGTTAAAAAGCCTTACGCTGGGGTTGATACACACCCGGCCTTTAGTTCAATCCCCAGCATCAATAAATAATGTTACAGGTCTCTCCGAGTCTATGAAAATAAAGTTACCATCAGTTACATTTAGATGGATGCAGACTTATCATGCTTACATCTGACTTTGGGGAGATGTATATATGAACAACCTTCTGACCTTGGGGAGATGTATATATACACAACCTTCTGCTTGCCTATTCCATAATTCTGGATAACTGGACTGCTGTCTGAGAGATGAGAATTCATTACCAAACACACTACAAAAACAAAGTTTAGGAAATACATTCTGCCAAATGGCACGCATAAGAACTACTTCACTGGGAACTAAGCCCTGAGAGTATCTTTAGATGAAGAGCCACTGCCATACCCAATCAATTATCTACTGAGCTGAGGATTCTTTCAGAGATCTCATTCCTTATTATACAAAAAGCCTGATGAAATGTAATGTGTCTTCTCACTTTCCATATTCCTTTGTGGGAACCAAAGATATCAAAAGCCTTCTTCCATGTCAGTAAAGAACCATAGTCTCTGCTAAAGAGCTGATGAGGAACATGCTAGACCAGAGATAGTGAGGAATAAGCAAAAAACTCCCAGGATGGTAGCCTCCATCAATCCACTCTTCCTTCAGGTGGGAAAACTTAATAATTCAGTATTGGGAAATTTAAGTACTTGTCCCTTACAGCTCTCTTCCTCCCCACCCAGCTGTAGAAGTCCTGTGCTCTCAAGGTTGATCAAACAAGGTTGTTCTCAGAACTATCCAGTGTGCAGTGCCGGTGCCTTGACCCCAGGTGTGGGTGGTGTATGACTTTCTCCTATGCTTAGCCCATCCCCTGGCTTGGGTATATAAGCCCATTACTCTCTGTAATAAAGGGCAGCAGCTTCCTCTTCACTTCTCCTGGTGGTCTGTTAAGTGTTTCAATCCCGACACTCTCTGCCAGCCTGGACTCTGGTACTCTAATCATGTGGGAGTGGCAGTTCAGTTATTATCAATAGCTATGGTTATACTTGATTGTCAACTTGACTACATCTTAAATTAACTAAAATTCAAAAATGGAGGGCACACCTGTGAGAGATTTACTTAATTTGAAGTAGGAAGATCCACTGCTAATTCAGATCTTCAAGGTAGGAAGACACGCCTTTAACCCCGATCCTTTGAGCTAGGAGGGGAAGACACACCTTCAATCAGGGCCACACCTTCTGCTAGAAGCCTATATAAGGACATGGAAGAAGAAAACTTTTGCTCTTTGCCTGCTTGATGTTGCTTTGATAACAAGCCCCTTCCTTCACTGACATTAGAGCCCACTTCTTGATTCTGGTGTCTTCTGAAGACCAATTGAGACATCCAGCCTCATGGACTTAGTAACTTCTGTATTCTTGGACTTTCCATTCATACCCAGCCATTGTTGGGTTAGCTGGACTACAGCCTGTAAGCCATTCTAATAAATCCCCTTTATATAATGTGTGTGTGTGTGTGTGTGTGTGTATGAGAGAAAGGGAGAAAGATACATACTATAAATTCTGTTACTCCAGAGAACCCTGGCTAATAGAGAAGCTAAGCTAAAACAGGCCTAATCATGGCTCTGCAAATTTCTTCTTCCATCCAACATATAACTGATGCCCATTTTCATATATTGCTGCTGTACATGTATCCTTCCATCCTCAACTCTGTTGCATAGTCTTGATTGGCCATTCCTACTGACTTTTCTTTGAAATTGTTTAACCTTGCCATGACTTCAGTGCTCTACTTCAATAGATCAGTTGAAACAGCCTCTAAAGAGGTAGTACAGCCTACGCGCTTTGAGCTTGACCTTGGAGCTATAATACTTAGAGTGAATTCTAATACTTGGAGTGAATTTTAATACTTGGGATGAATTCTAATATTCAAGAGTTAATTCTAATACTTGGAGTGAATTCTAGCTATGACTCTGACAAGACAGAGGTGTATATAGAGAGATCAAACAGTGGCCAGTGACTTTGGACCTGCTGCCCATGTGCTTATACCTCCCCAGTTAGGAATTTTTGCATCAGGCTCTTCTTCATAAGAAGACTGTCAATCATTTGGACAATTAACACAATGCAAGGCTCTTTGACAAGACATTCAAAAATGCTTAAACTAGACCAGTGAAGGTTCCAGCTGGTAATAATGTAATGAAATTATAGATCCAAATGAGTGAAAACAGAAAACTTATGGCTACCAGATTGAAAATATTGGACTGTGGTGCTCAAATTGATTCAAGGTCATTATGTAGTCAATGGGCCAAGGAAAAGTGGCTAAAAACTCCATGTTGTGAAGTCATAAATATTGACAGGAATCTATCTTTCCCAGGAAGCAACACTGTTCTGTGTATATAGCCCTGTATGCTATATACTGAGAAAAGATCCCAAGAGAGAAAGACATAGACACAAACAAGGGGATAAACATCCACTGGACCAAGTCTACTTAATAATCATCTTAAATATTTATAAGCAATTTATGATATAATTAGGGATCTGCAGGGTATACATAGTACTTTTGTTTGAATTGTTGCTATAAGTGGGATGCAGGTTAATTGCTCAGAACCCTTTGATGTATTCCAACCTACTTATTTTGGATTTGCTTAATTATGTTTCCTTCATATTATACATTTGAGGAAGTCAGTCATGATGTCCACTGAGTGCTTATATGTAAGAGTGAAAATCACATCTTCAAGTATCCTTCACTATTTGTTGCCGTGAGATACACCTCAAAGAACAGCTTAACAAGAGAAAAGACTTTGATTCACAGTTTGCAGATTACCATCCAAGGGACTAGCTTCCACTGTGTTACCAAGGTAACACAGAGCATCACAGTGGAGAGCATATGGGGGAATAGACTTGCTCACCTCACAGCACCCAGAAAACAGAAGATGTGTCCTTATTCACACCCAACAAGCCCTACCTTCCATAGCAATACACCCTGCCCAAAGTGTGCTTGAAATTTGACACACTAAACCACTGAGTGTGTCAGAGCCCTCCTGACTTACCCTGGAAACTCTCTCATAGGCACACCTAGAGGTGTACTTCATTAATCTCACAGGGGCCTCTCCTATCAAATGAATAATCAGCATTAACTATTGCATTATTAAACCCACTTTAAGGTAAAATGTAATTAGAGCTGTTGACATGATTGTTCAAATGAGCCAATCATTGTACACAAAGTAAATATGCATAAGTAACATGTTAAGGGAATGTGTGTGTGTGTGTGTGTGTGTGTGTGTGTGTGTGTGTGTGTGTTCAAAAGAAAATTTGCAGATCTGCCTTTTGCTGGCCATATAAGCTTAGGGGAAATTTTTGACTATTGGTGCCACAATTTCTTCTCTTGAAAAACATCCAATAGTATCAGACTCTGTCATTGGGTACTTACAGTAGTTAAGTAAATTAGTATAGGTAAAAATGGCAAGAACTATGGTTGACATGCCGTGTCACACAGCATTATATGATAATTGCTGTTGTTATCCTACTAGTATTGAATATCTGAAGTACTAGACTATCCTTGAAGCCATTGACATCCTGAACTGGGTGGTATCTGGATCTTTTGGGCCTATTTCATGTCTTTTTCGAGTCTGTAAGTTAATTCTATGGCACATAGTTTTGTCTGGGAGAGGGAGTTAAAAAAAAAGAGAAAGGGAGAATAGGATGGTGGTGGGGACATGAGGGAGCAGCAAATTTGAATCCAGAGAATAGAGGAGAGCAAGAAAAGAGATACCTTAATAGAGGAAGCCATTATAGGTTTAAAGAGAAATTTGGCACTAGGGAAATGTCCAGAGTTCTACAAATATGACCCCAACAACAATCTAAACAATAGTGAAGAGGCTACCTTAAATGCCCTTCCCCTATAATGAGACTGATGACTACCTTACATGCCATTTTAGAGCCTTCATCCAGTAGCTGATGGAAGCAGAAGCAAACACCCACAGCTAAACACTGAGCTGACCTCCTGGAATCCAGTTGCAGAGAGGGAAGAGTGATAAGCAAAGGAGTCAAGACCAGGCTGGGGAAACCCACAGAAACAGCTGATCTGAACAAGGGGGATCTCATGGACCTCAGACTGACAACTGGGAAACCAGCATAGGACCGAACATGGGTGTCAGTTAGGAGGACTGGGTGGGCAGTCTATGGAGCCTCTGGTAAGTGGATCAGCATTTATCCCTATTGTTCAAATGGATGTTGGGAGCCCACTCCCCACGGAGGGATATTCATTCAGACTAGACACATGAGGGAGGACCTAGGTCCTGCCCCAAATGATGTGACAGACTTTGATGTTCTCCCATGGAATGTTTCACTGTCCCTGGAGAGCAGAAAGGGAATGGGATAGGAAGTTGGTGGAGGGCATGGGAAGACAGGAAGGAGAGGGAACAAGGATTGACATGTAAAATAAGATTATTTCTAATTTAAATTTAAAAAATAATTTAAAATTAATTAATTAATTAATAAAAATTTTAAAAATGTTGTTCATCTTTAGTGATACCATTTGTGTACTTGTATAGCTCTCCATTGACTCACTCAGAAAAATAAAGCTTGTCTTGTTCTTTAACTTTCAACAAGCCTTCCCTAGTATCCCATGCAAACAGTTCCTGTTGCTTAAGTTAGAATACTAACAGAATATCTATGATCTAGAAAGAGGAAGCTATAATCTTCCATGGGATGCTAGCTTTCTAACCATTTCTTGGTAAAACATCCTACTCAGATCTGTTCTTAGTTGAGGATTTGGCAGCATTCAAGGAGTTCACGGTTGTTGTGAAATATTACTTTAACTATGTAAAGGTGTGCTACATTTGTTTATGCTACATTCGTTTAATTATGAAATGATGTTTTGCTGTTTTACCTTGCCTGTCCAAGGCACCTGATTGAACTAATAAAAAGCTGAATGGCCAGTAACTGGGCAGTAGAGGGATAGGCATGGCTGGCAGGCAGACAGAATAAATAGGAAGAGTACTCTAGGCTTGGGAGAGAAGAGAGAGGGGAAGAAAGAAAAGGAGATGCCAGAGTCCAGGGTCCACCGAGTGAAGAGTCATCTTCCTGCTTCTGCATTTCCACTCAGAACGGATGCCTGTAGAATGCAGTGTCCCACAGCAAAGAACTGAACACCTTCGCTTTAGCAGTGATCAGAGGTGCATATCCTAATGGCCAGGCCTCAGATACTGCCCTGGATAATGGCCCTTTCCTGAGAGAAAGTCAGATGAGGACCAGGTGGGAGAAGTTTCTGGAAACTATTTTCTTTATAAGAGGGGGGAGGGAGGAAAGGAGGGAGGGAGGGATGGAAGGGGAGAGAGAGAGAGAGAGGGAGGGAGGGAGGGAGGAAGGGAGAAAGGGAGGGAGGGAGGGAGGGAGGGAGAGAGAGAGAAGCCCAGAACTCCACAATGAAAAACTCCCCTCTGTCTCCAAACGTAATTCGATGAGGATACAATGATAGGGATTGCCTGGGGCCTCCAGCATAAGACATATGCCTACTGAACAAAAGTCAATGAGCTGAAAATGGTAACAGTAGAAAGAAAGAATATAAGTCTTGATGAGGCCACTAAGTCACTGTTGCTTTGCACTGGGACAATCTATCTCTAGGTTTTGGTTTTATTTTATTTTATTTAGTAAAGCACAAAGCTAGTGTAATTTTATCTTCTTTTTATGATAGCTGACTCTAAGTAACACAAAAATGCATTTTGCAAGGCATGCAGAGCCATTTGCAACAGTACATTTATTCATCCTTGAACAGCCCCTGTGATGTCAAATAAATGTGTCCAATAAACAATGATTTATTACAAAGACTTTGCTATATCTCAAAGTGTTACACCCCTATCTCATTTCATCCTTACAGACCAGATTTCTACAAAACCTTATTTTGTTCTCTTTAAATTATTTGATTACTAAATGTTACGATTATCCATGCCAGTTAACTTCAAATTTTTACAAGCAAAAATTTGTTTTGGTCTCCAAAATCACAAAGATAAGTTTAATTGTAACTCTGTTTTGTTTTTTATGTTCTTGTGCATAATTATCATCCCTTCTTAAAAAGACTGATTCAAAGCACGAATTTGGGACCAGAGTGTATTTATGAGCCATGTGATTAAGCAAACTATTTTCAATAGCATGTCATTTTCTCACTGAAAAAGCAATATCTAGGTCTGCTGCAAAGAAGAAATGAGAAACTATAGCACCGAACCTTAGCACAGAGTATGGTCTCAAAAAAGTGGGGGGTGGGGGAATGGAGCATGGGAAGAAATGAAAATGGAGCATTAAAGAGAGGAGAAAGGAAAGAGGAGAATCCAGAAGAGGGCAAGCAGGAAAGGATGAAAAAGAAATAGACCAACAAGAGAAAAGAGGAGGCTTTGGAAGACAGAGGAAAGAAGGGGGATATAAGGAAAAGAAAGCAGTGATGTCTGCAATGACTGAGAAGGAAAAGAGACAGATGCTTTTTTAGAGAATAATGATGAGGGATAGATACTTATTAATATCTGAGATCCCAGAGTTGTTACCTGTTCTTCAGCACAATGAGACCCCTGCCCAAAGCCTCCATGTTCTAAATAGTTGAATCTCTCTCATACAACTTGAATCTTGTCACTCCAAATATCACTACAAAGAAAATGAGTCTTTCATAAAGGTAATAATCCTCATATTTCAAAGGAATGATTGACTCATTGTAAGTCCATTGCAATCACAAAACTTGGAGAGGTTGCTAGAGTATGTTTATTTAAATGCTTCACAGCTAGGTTAAGCAAGTGGAAACTGAAAATGAATAATTTATTGGATTTCTTCTCTAAGGTCCTGGAGCTCTTGTTCAGTGATACTGAGACATGGGCAGAGAACCTTTTCCTCTTACATAAGGAGTTCTTGACAGCAAGGGCTAATGAAAGCCTCTCACTTGCTATCCAACTGGTTAGATTATCTCCAAAGCACTGAGGTGTGGGCTAAAGAGCAGTGAAGATAAGTAAACTTTCAAGAGTTCTCAAGGATCTTTCCAGGCCACTGCCTTTACTGCAATCTGCCCTTAACTGTTTTCCACGAGTGGCCAGGGAGGGATTGGAGGAGGCAATGTTCTTTTATTTTTTAGTTTTGTTTGAGGGTAAGCAGTAGCTCTCTTCTCTTCCTGTCTCTTGGATTCAGTCCTACATCTGTAGCTATGAGAAACACATGCAGCCTTCCTGCTATACATGCTTTGTGTGTCCAGCATCCATTGGCATGCATTTAAGCCTGAGAGTTTCTGACTTCCCCAACAACTATATACCCACAAGACCCATCCCCATTTCTGGTGGTGCCATCATTAGCAACTGTTTCTCAGACTCATCCATGGACATGATTGATTGCTAGTTCTCATCCTCCTCACCACAAAGCTAGAGTTAGCTAATACTGCCCTTCATCAAATTGTCCTAACCTTCATCCTTTAGGCCTGATGTCATTACCTTCCATATTTCAACTTTCAACTTTGGGACCTTATTACTTTGCATCACAATTCCAGTAGAGTGACTTCACCCAAGACCGACAAAGGATGGAAATGATTGCATTGGCCTGAATTAATAATGGAGAAAGAGGAGAGATCTAATCTTTGCAGTGCAGAAGATGTGTGCCTTGTTTGTTGTGAATAGCCCCTGGGGAAGGAGAGATTCCAAGTTCAGCGTTTATGTGGCACATTTTTCAATTAGACAGTATACTGTATGGCATTTCCCTTCCTCCCTTAGTCCCTTCTCTTTTATTACCACATGACTTCATCTTCCCGTGTGACTGACAGAGCCCATTGGGCTCAACACTGATAAAAAACATCTGTGGGGGAAAAATTGCAATTTAGAAAACAATTAAGTACATCAATTTCAATTCATTTACTTGGCCAGAAATGGGGAAAAACGATTTCAAAGAGGTAACTTGATCTGCAGTGGTCTAGGATTAAAGGGCAAATAGATCTGTGTTTTCCAGGTTGCAGCATGGAATGTGTTTTAGCTCAAGGTCTACATGTGGATGTAAACTTCTAGGTTGCAAATTTTAACAAATTTAACAAAGAATGCACCACCAAGTATCCCTCTAGTTTTCTGACTTCTCATTTTAATGACATTTTCTTCTATTCTTCCTGAATTCCAAGGAACTTAAGCATTTTCTTAAATGATGTGTTTCTCCCTGTCAAATGTTCACCAGATGCTCTGTTATAGGAGCACCATAAGTGAACCCTGTCTTACTGTTAAAGGTCCTGTCTGAAGAAGAGAGCAAAATATAGATAGATAGATAGATAGATAGATAGATAGATAGATAGATAGATATAAGCAGAGAGAGTTCACTGTGAGTCTATATGTCCATGTGTGTCTATATACATGTGTATGTGTATGTATATGTGAATGTGTATGTGTTTGGGATATGTGTGTGTATAACCATCAACATAATCAAAGGACTGAAAATATCCATTACCCACAAGTACATCCTCTGAGTGTCCATATTCATTGCAATGGACATCTCATCTAGATCTCAATAGATTCTCCAGTCAACCCCGTTAAAAGCACCTATCATTACCATACTTTCCAGAAAAGTATGACAGTAAGATGTTTCTTGCATCCAAAAAATATGAACAATTTGAATTCATATTTCCAAGTTATATAAATCCATGCTCTAAATATCAAATGCAAAAAAAAAAATCTAGCAACTAGACAGGCAATGGTGGCACATGCCTTTAATCCCAGCACTTGTGAGGCAAAGGCTGGTGGATCTTTGTGAGTCCAAGGCCAGCCTGGTCTACAGAGTCAGTTCCAAGACAGCTAAGGCTACACAAAGAAACCCTATCTTAAACAAACAAACAAATCACAGAAACCATGAAAATAGTTGAATAGGTTTGAATTAGTAAAAATTCTGAGTTAAAATTTTGTTGCCATATTTAAATAATAGAACAGGGGTAACAAGGTAGCTCAGCAGGAAAAGGTACTTGCTGTCAAGCCTGATGCCCAGAGTTCAATAAACTCAACACAGTAGAAGAGATCAACTCCTGTTTTTTTTTTCTGGTTTCCATGTGGCACAAATAAATAAATAAGTGTAAATAACAGGACATGTATAAAATAATTAGTACCTGACCAAAAGTAGTTTCTCAGTAGAAATGACAAACAAAAATTCACCCACATCTGTCTCATTACTTGTCTCCTCGATTTCCAACAAACTTCAGAATACTGTACTGTTTTATTGAGTCCCTACTTAATGACTGTCACCTATAAGGTTGAAAGATTTACAAACAAGACCTGGAAGTTATCCTTTTGTGTAAACTTATCAAGAAATAGTATTAGGAAATCCCACATGAAGAAAGAGGCATTGGTGGAAAGGATTCTACAAGGACTTCATTCATTTACTTTTAAAGTCTGTCTTGGGAACAGACATAAAGCACAGCCAATTCCACAGCATGTGTTTCATTTTGCCTACTGTAGAAGGGAATGCAATTGCAATAATATCATAAGGCCATATGGAAGTATAGGGTAGTGTAACACCCACATCATAATGAACCAACATTGACTGACAGGATCATTCAACAAGTGGACCACATTGGCACTAGGAGGGCTCAGAGGCTATGAAACAGCAACAAAGGGTGTATTTGATGTAAGACTCAATGGTAAGCAGAAAAGGGACCACTGAATTAGATGGTGTTTGAAGGGCAGTAGGAGTTGGCAGAGGAGCCAGAGGTGAAGATGTAGCTGAGCCAAGAGTCTACATGGCTACCAAAGTTCATTATTGGCGCTTGTGCATAGGAAATCCAGGAATGGTGTTAGAACACAGTGAAGATGGAGGGAATGTTTCTATTCAGTCAGAGAGGGAGGGAGATGAGTGGAAAATGACCCTGCATTTCCAAGTACTCTACTTGGAATACTAGGAAAACTTCCCAGGGAAAGAGGAGATGGCAGAGGACTAGAATGTTGAAGCACAGCTGCCAGATGAGATCTCAGTCCTATACATTGTGGGGGGAGAAGAAATGAAGACTGCTTGCTTGTTAGAGGGGATAAACTGACCAACAATAAGAAGGCAAAGGTGAGCATGAACAGCTGAAAATGTATGTAAACATATATCTAGCAACTTAATTTAAATATTATCCAATTATTAATTGGGTAATAGAGATTATCCACCCCCTGCCACCCACCCTCTCCAGCCCACCATGAATGCAGGAAGTAAGCAATGAAATTACTGTATCACATTCTTGATGATGGTGGAAAAGGAAACATTACCTCTTCCTGATTCAAATATATTAGTTGAGAATAGGGGGAAATTGTTCCTGCTAAGTTGGTTTCAGATTTTGTTTCTATTTTTTGTTTCTTGTGTTTTGATATGGTACTAATGTCTCTGGTCAGTTCAGGACAAGAAAGAAGTTTAAAAGTAAATGTATTTCGTGACAGATCAGAACCATTTGTCTTCTTTGATTTAAAAACTAGGCAGAAAATGTTGTGAAATAAAATTAACAGTCCTTCTGGCCTCAGCCCTTGCCAAGAATGGCCTGGTA
Organism: Phodopus roborovskii; assembly: GCF_943737965.1. Lineage (NCBI taxonomy): Eukaryota > Metazoa > Chordata > Mammalia > Rodentia > Cricetidae > Phodopus > Phodopus roborovskii. Next base: position 35,027,200 of record NW_026126433.1, read on the forward strand.
CTGCCCCTGGAGAGGCAGCAGCCCGTCAGGTCATCAGGAAACCCTGGATCTGGCTAGCAAAAGGAAAGTGATTTTCCATTCAAAGTAAACAGATCTCTTTTGAACATCTAAAAGGTCCTGGCCCCCAATACTTATGAAAGTGTAGGGTGGGATAACAGAAGCTCTTTCTTCAGCCTGAAATTTATATTACTCTGCAAAGCACAGAAGAATGTCTGTGAGGAGATATCCAAAATTATGCCCTAGGAGCAGCAATAGATTAACCTGTGGGGGTTTTTTTTTTCATTTTTCCCTTTTATTATTTTTTAAAGTGTGTGTGTGTGTGTGTGTGTGTGTGTGTGTGTGTGTGTGTGTGTGTGTGTTTATGAGTGTGGAGGCCAAAAACAAAAAACAAAACAACCTCAAGCACCATCTACGTTTGTATCTATGTATTTTTCTTGTGACAGAGTCACTAATTGGCCTGGAACTTCCCTGGTAGACTACACTGGTTGCCTGGAAAGCCCCAAGGATGTTTTACTGATGTCCCAAGGCTGGGATTGCAGGGCTATGCCATTGGCTCAGCTGATCTCCTTTCTGGTTCTGGGGTCCAAATTGGGTCTTCAGGCTTTTAGGATAAGCACTTTGCTGACTGAACCATCTTTTGTGTCTCCTTTTAATTTTTGAACTTGGCATTTCTTTTAGGAAGTCCTTAGAAACCCTTGAAGACCCATGGAATAAAGGTTAGTAGAACAGTCTAGAAGGACTGTTTCTAAGGAATTCAGAAAGCCCCAGGTTCCCCCATATCTGGCACCAGCAAAGACAATAAGCAAATTCTGAGCCAGAAGAACTGTCCCCTTGTACTGAAACTGCTGGCCCTTTGTGTTAATAAGAGTAAGATCCATATTATAAAATTTTCTAGGTTAATTGGGAAGGAGAGAGAGAGAACACACACATTCCTCCTTCAAGCATCATCATTTTATTTATGAAAAGCTCCCCATCTCATTGAGAAAATAGAACAATCTACTGCAATGGACAGGGCAGTCAATTTGGAAGAGTCCTCTCAAACCCAGAATAGCTTTACATGTGGCCCATCTTAAGCAGATTACCAGATGTGCTGATAGGAGGTTTTCCCAGAGCTGTAAAAACAGGGAAGGATTGGGAATGATTGCAAAAATGTAGAATGCTGGTTGAGCTTAAGAACTAAGAGGATAAGAAATCCACGATGAAGCCCAACATCTTAGAAATAAAGGGGAAATGAACGAAAAAGAAATGCTTGGCCTAAGTGCTAATACCATTGTTCCAAGGTTTGGGTTTTATGCTTTCTTTGGGTTTGTTATTTTTTTTCTACCTTTACTAAGCACTCTGTTGAACAACAAGGAAATGACAGGAACAGGACAGCGGCAGTGTCATCAAGAACACACATTGTAGAGCAGAGGTAATAACATAGCTAGCCATGGAAATTGCAGATGCAATGTCAGGTACTCATAATGATCTGGCGGCTGGAAGGGAGGGAAGAAAAGAGAGAAGGAAAGGAAGAGAGTCAGGGAATGTCTCCTTATCAAGCAGCTGTATATCAGATCCAAAGAAAATGAAGAGGCAAGTTATGTGTGTACCAAAGGGAAAGAAAACCAAATTCAAAACCCAGAAGCCAGAATATGCCTGGCCACCCACAAGCATCCAAGCATGTAAGGCCCAGAGAACATGGCAAGAGTGTAGCTTCACTGAAGCTTCCTTCACTGAAGACATTCTTACACATGGTACCCTTGTATCAAGATCTCTCTCTCTCTCTCTCTCATACTGTATCCCACAGATAAGTATAAATGCTGTTCAGTAAAAATTAAGCTGTAATGGAGAGCTGTGGAAGGGAGTAGAACTTAGGCTGTATTGATGGAGCTGTAGTTGAAGATGAGGCAAAAAGTCAGCTATTTACTTGCTTTGGGTATTCCAGAGCAATTGATCATAGAAGGTCAGAAGGCTGAGGTGGGAGAAGGCAGAACTTAGTCCAGTGAAGCAACCATGTTCAGTCTGAAGACAGCACCAATACTCCAATGTCTCTCTCCTGCAGTGGCTGTTCCCACACCCTTGTTCCCTTGTTCCTGAACCTGCAAGGATGCTCTGTTGCTTTTCAGGTAGAAAGTTAGTCATATCTTTAGTGATACCTTAAGTGATACTGATGGAGGCTTGTGTCTTAGACACCTTCTAATGAAAGACAGGAAACAGCAACAGATTTTATTCAGTGTCATCTACCTGAAACTCTGGCCATTTAGTCTACCCCACCCCTCCCTCACCTGCTGTTAGCCTCTCTGAAGTTGCAAAGGTTATCTTCTCTTTCTTTTTGTTAAATATTTCAATTAACAGATTGCACATATTCAAAGTATAGGTCATGTGTGTTTAAGGTTTACATAATGACTTTTTATACATACATACCAGATAATAATCATCACATTCAAACTAACCAATATCTCCACCTTCCTTATGCTGTTCCTCAAACCCCAAGAACTCTTTCACCATGTAACTAAGACTTTGTTGAAGACTGCTAGACAGGAAGAAGTAAAACTCAGATATGTTACTAAGACAGAATACAACGCAGACAGGAAGAGTGCTAGTGGCTATCAGCTCTTGGACCTCTATAACAGGGCCCCCTTTTCCATGTAACTGATTCATCCTTTCAGGACGTTTGTGTGGTGTTTTCCATAAGCTATTTGCATATTCTGTAGGTCACACTCCAGTTTGGAATTTACAAATTGAATCCATCTCCTGAAAATTAAATTAGCCTATTAACTTTCAGCTTTGTCTGAACAATTAAAAGAAAAATACAACATGGAGGAGGGTAACTGTGGATTGAACCCATAGATAACATAAGCTAGGCAAGTACTCTACCTCTGAATAATATAACCAACCCCTACCTGAAACCACAGTATGACAGTTGTGGTCAGTTCATTCAACCAATAGTTTTTGGACACCTAGTACATGTTAGCCACTGCACCTAAATATTGGGAATGAAAATGAGAAAGACACATGTCTATATTTTGTATAATATGGGAGGATGCACAGGAAGGAACGACATTTCTACTTCTTCTAAGTACACCTTTATCCCTTGATTTTTACAGAGAACATATGTAGAAAATGTCACTGTAGTCCATAGGCCAGCTCTGAATGGAATGTCCAAAAAGTCTCAGACTTAAAAACCAAGAAAGATCTTCCTAAGTGTTCGCATATGAAATAAAAATCCCCACACCATTCCCATGGTATGTTTGCTTTGTGGCATTTACCACAACAAAAAGTATGTATTTACTTGAGTGCATTCATTTCACGTCTAAATTCACCAGATCTGAGCACTTATGTTCCCAGTGCCAAACACAATGCTTGGCATATATTAATGAGCAAGTGCATACATGGTAGGTTAGTGCATTGAAGGAGCATTTGAGACAATGAATCACATCCTTCTAGCAATCAGAATTTGACTTCTCATGTGCTTCTCTATGGGGGTGAGCATGATCATCATTGTCTGAATTAGAAGTAATTCATCACCCATGGCTAACCTGGAGCTCTCTATGTAAGTCAGGCTATAATCTCCCTGACTCTTTCACCCCACCACGTTGGTATCTCAGGTTTGTGCCACCACACCCAGCAGAATACAGCTATTTTGAACAAGTTCCTAACTAAAAGATGATGTTCAAAGGGCAAGACAGTAGGCCAAAGTGTGGAGGTGATATTTAAATCAGGAGAACATAAGTCTTTGAAGATCAATTTTTAAAAAAATCTACCTGAGTATTCTGGGCTTGTTTGTACAGTCATTTCTAGAAGATACTATTTACAAAGTGGTCACCCCTGAAACCATATACACATAAACAACAAAGATGAACTCAGCAGGTTATATTTATTTGTAAATACTTATACATACATATATATGTAGCTCTAATAATCAAAGAAAAATAGACTATTGGTTTGAGAGTGGGGAAATACTGAAGGAGTTGGAGGGAAGGAACTTGGGCTGGGCAGGAGGAAAGAAATAGAAGGAGGAAATTAATGTAATTATACTTTATTAAAGTGCATAAACAAAATAAAATTAATCTTTCCTGGTAACAAATTCTAAAATAAATAATCAATCCTAAATTCCCAAGGAAAGTTAAATGTTAGGCATTTTACTTGTGCCCTGAGCCATCTGGTCTCATCTTTCTTTCTGATCATCATGGTGTTGCATATGAAAGGTGAGAGAGTGATTTATTTGAGCGTTGCATGGCAAGCTGCATACCAGGGCCTGTGCTAAGAGTGTTCATCTCTTCTTAGCCAAGAGTCTAATATCTTATGTTCAACATCTTGGCTTCCTAAGCTATTTCTTCTGCAGCCAACCCTTGTGGTTTTCGGGCTCTGCACACATTCCAGAAAGTATTGGAGTTCCTCACTAATCTCTGTCTGTGCTCTGTCCTTGGATTACCAGCCATAGAAATGTAATCCCTGTAGTGAGGATTAAAGGACCTGACCCATACACAGATGAGCCAAAAAATTCTGTTTCTGAGAACAGCAGTACCAGCTTCTCAGTTCTCCCAGGTACCATGTGATGAATCAGAAAAGACATCCCTACATTCCCACCATGGGTAAGTTATCCATCACTCCAGGTGTGTGGAGGATTTCTTCTATCACAACTTGGCACTACTGCCCATATTTGACACCAAGAGAGCACTCTTCTGGAGTAAAGAAAAAAAAGGGACTTGGGTTCTGAATTACAAAAATGAGACTATTTTCCTACAATGAAAATTGTTGAGTCTAAAACACACCCAATTTGTCAGAGTTTAGTTGCCTCCTCTGTTGTGCTCATTATGTATTTTAGAAGTCCATATTATAGCATTTGATTATAAAGGTGAGAAAAGCTATCTAGACCAAGATGTGGATCTCTATGAGTTCTAGACCAGCCTAGTCTACAGAGCAAGTTCCGTTCCAGGACAGACTCCAAAGCTACATGGAAACCCTGCCTTGAAAAAAAAATTAAAAGTATTTTCTTTAAAAATGTCTTTCCAATGTCAACTCCAGTTCTCAGAGTCAATAGTTCAAACTTTCTTCTAACATATAGTTCATTTACAAGGTAAGGGAATTTCACAGATTTCAACAAAGCAATGTAAATGAGGATAGTTTTATCATTACAATAAATACCTAAATACCTCTTTGGCAGAGATTTCTTTAGAAATTACTTGACATAGTACATTATTAAAGGAAGATGATAAATCCCATCAAGGCAAGTAGAGAGATCTAAACCAAGAGCAAGTCTGAGTTTGAACAAGAAAGGGTCAGCGGGTCTTTTTGGACAATTCTCTTGCATCGTGTGCTGCAGATGTTGCAGCTCAGGCACTGGGTTCACAAGGACCTGTCCAAAGAAGACTTAGCCTTTCTCAGGGGATCTTCAGCCTCAATGGACCGAAGCTTTCCCTATACCAGGGCATTTTTATTTTTCTCAATATTTACACTTTAACCAGTTGGTAATTTCATCCACAATCACCATCTTAAAAACAAAATCTGTCCTTACGCTTTTAAACTTCCCATCTCAACCCAGACATCCCTCTTAGACTTGAAACTTTCATGGTCATGGGGCTTCTCAACATTTTCACTTGGTGGCATCTCAAAATTCACACATTATGAGATTAAAACTTTTCCAATTCCTGATCTCTGTACATGAAAAACCATTTCATTACTGACTTTCCCTACATCAAATGACACAAACTACATTCATCTAGTTCAGATTAAATATTTCCACTTTACTGTCTTACCTCTTTACTCTCCTCCTGACACCAGTCAGTCATAAATGCAGCTGGTTTTTATATATCTGCTCTCCAAAACCTCTCGCTACCTTTATTGCCACCTCTCTAGGTCAAACTACTATCCTACTTTTCCAGGTTGGCTACAATATTCTAATATGGGGACAGTCAATAAAAAGTTTTACAGAGAGCCATTCTCATATATTTTCTACTTTTTAGACCATGCAATCAGTGTGACACTTCTTAGTGACTCTAATGCAATGGCTACAATGTTCCAAAGTCTATGTACAATGCACAACAAAGCATATATGGACCACAAGTTAACAATTTGCAAACCCTTTCCATGTTTTCATCTCTACTCAGTCATCTTTTCTCAGCACAACAGCCAGAGGGTCCATTTTAAAACAGAGGTCACATCATGGCAATCCCCTTCTCAAACTCTGCAACACCTCCTGTTCCTACTCAGTGACCAATGCCTTAGATGTTGCAAGCCCAGGCGCAGCCTTGAACCTTATATATTGCTATATCCTCTCTCCTGAGCAATTTGCTGCAGCTGCACTGACCTTCTAGCTGTTTCTCAACACAGGACATCTCCTCTGCTGTCTCCTTTCCCCAGGTATCTACAGGGCTTGTGCCCCTACCTTTACTTCTTAGCTCAAATGCCCTTCAGTGAAACCAATTTTTCTCCTTTGTTCTACTCTTGTTTTACTCCCCAAAATTTACCACTTGCTAACATTAAAATGTTAAATGTCAGACTATTCATTGCCTCTCAGTCTCACCTATAATTTAAGCTCCACAGGAAGAAGGGCCTTATTTTAACCTGAGATTTTAGAGCAGTGTCTGTATATGATAGGCATTCAAAATGTGTTGAATGAGTCTTTGTAGCCAAGTAAAGTCCCAAAGATGGACTGAGCTCATCTTTTCTCTTTACTCTTTATACACACTATTTGTTCAACATTTTTTGTTCTAAAGCATCATATTGATGTATCGGTCTTTCTCACTCTTCACCAGGCTCTCCTCACACATTTTTACACATCTCTTGGCAAATATACGGATAATGTCTTTTATGTAGCAAAAGATCAAATCATGTCAGCATAAAGGTGCTGAATACATAGATTTCTCTGACATCAAATTACTATCTCTGCAAATTAGTTGTTATTTCAAAAGTCATCAACCTCTACCATAAGTATCTGTATATAAACACTCACTAATGGAGATAATTTGAAACCATCCTTTCACATATTTGCTTAATTAGCCTGCAGTGACCTCTGCAGAAACACTGGCCTATGATGATTCTAAGAGGTAGTTTTTTGGCATGGACACCAAAGCATCAAAGAGTCAGCTGGAGCTAAAGAAAGCAATAACACAACTGGTTTTAATTACTCATGACAGGCAGCTGAATATATCGGACACAGGGCTTCTCCTCAATACATCACTCAAAAAGGACAGTTAGAGAAAATAATGGAGAGAAAAATGAAGATGGAACAAAAATGTGTCTATGAAACAAAGCAGATCACCTTTTACACAGGTGACCTTTTTCATGGGTGACCTTATTCATTTCCTTTTTTATTTTTATGATAGTCTAAAATCATTAACATTGCCATCCCCCAAAACATGGTGCTCTTCTAGTCTGGTACTTACCAGTGGTCACTCAGGTTCTCGAATGAGGGAACAGGTGATGATTACACCCTTTCATGAATCACCATACAATAAATTGTGGGGTCCTCCAAAGTTCCTTTAGAATTGCAGACACATTTGCAATTAATTCATTTGTGGAGTGCAGGCAAGCACCATCTACTTCTATTCAAACTTCAGAGCTTCATTAACCTCATTTATAACCTCCATTTCTTAGACATGTTGTATGTGGAAAACCAGCAGGAAGTAGAGAGTTGCTTTGTTACAACCTACACATAATTCAAGCACATCTCTTTTTTACCAGGTTTTACCAAAACTATTGGTTTCTTAGGTTGTGGACACAGACACAGAAACTGAGACTTCTGCACTAATTAATTAGGCAGCATTTTTGTCTCAGGACCTAATCTCGTTATAGGTCCTCTTTGTCTGATTTTTGAACTCAGGGAGCATTCTGGTTCTCATCGTACACATTATTTAATAAATATTTTGACTAGTCTTGCACACCCCAGTGCTTTTGGAACTTCAGGAGCCCCTATTTGTCCCTGATTCTTTCTTCTAATTCCTGTTTGTTACTCACAGACACCTAGCCTGCCTCGACTCTTCCTGCTCTTACCAACCTTGCATGCTTTCACCAAGAGCTTGGCATTCCTGCAGTGCACTAAGGTGTATGGTCAAGATTGGGGCTCTGGCTATGAATATCTCCTCAAAGAGCTCAGAATCAGAGAGAAAATGCTAAGCAAACAGATAACCATGAAAGCCCACAGAGATGCAAAATGGTAAATAGAGTAGAACACAGAATGGATATAGAACCAGCAGGTTCAAGAGGCATGAGAAAAGCTTTTCCTTTCTTTTCTTTTTGTCTTTTAAATAGAAATCAACAACACCTAAGCATTCTGGAACAGATGAAAATTAATGCAATCTATTCTACATTTTTAAAAGTTGCCTCTGTAAGTACCCTAAGCCATACAGCATGAGTCTATCAGGGGACTGGAAATGGAACAGCTGTGGGGGGTGGGCAGTGGGAGTAAAATAAGCTAGAATGGGAAGGCAATGCAAGATTGTGAAGCTGTTTTACAGCATTCTCAAGGGTCGGAAATTCATGCTGTGAGTGTGAATGGAATATCACTGAAAGATTGTGTGTGGATCTGTCAGGTTGTATTTCAAAATAATTGGCATCAATATGAAAAAAAAGTCCAGATTCATGAGTCCTTCTCAAACAAAGCTGATCCTAGAGTCAGTTAAATAACTTAATAAATAGTTACAAATAATCTGATCCCACCTCATAGAAACAAACTGATGGAAGTGAAATTGGGAAATCTCTACTGATAAAAATCTCCAGTTGATTTGGCTGCAGCTGGACTATGGAGTGGTACTTGGCAACTAAACTAATCAATTATACCACTGGTTTCCAGAAGTTCTGATAACCACAAGCAGCCCGTTTACATTGCTTCCTTTGACAGAAGTAGCTGACCTGGGTGTCACTCTAAGTGTCTTCCTACTACTCGCTCTATCATTATACTGACAAGACCAGAAAAAGAAATTCCTTGCTTGCAACCTCTAAAAATCTTATGTTGATTTCTTTCAGGAACAGCCAAACTTTGACATAACCTCTTAAGACTACTTTATCTGGCTGGTAGTCCCTCATGACACTACCGTTTTTGTTTTTGATCTTGCTTTTACCTTGTACCTGTTACTAACAATACAGAGGGCTGTTAGTGACAATGTTTACCTTCATTTTTTTTCTCAGTTAAATTAGGGACACATTAAGAATTCAGGAGTTGCTGGGCAGTGGTAGCACAGGCCTTTAATCCCTGCACTTGGGAGGCAGAGGCAGGCAGAACTCTGTGAGTTCAAGGCCAGTCTGGACTACAAAATAAGTTTCAGGACAGCTACCCTGTCTCAAAAAAAATTTTTTTAAAAAAAAATTGAAAATTTCAGAAATTCTTGCAGAATAATGAAAATCTGAAGAATTTTTAAGTAGAATATTTAATGATTTGTTTCAACAAGAGAAAGGAGACTGGTTTATTATCAACATCAGACTCAACAGAAGTAAAGAGCATCTACTGGTAGACATTGAGGAATCATATTTACACAATAAGCTCTGGAAACTAAAAGAAGAGAAGATTGGCAAATATGTCAATTTTGGAAAATTAGAAGAGATAAAGGATTTAAAGATGCTGTAATAAAAGAGATCCCCTGAGTTAGCCTCAAAAGAAGAATCTCCTAATTTGTTCCAAAATTTATGAAGGGCAAAGTCTGAGTTTTGTCATACTCTGTCTGTCTGTAACAGTTTACTCTTTGATTTAATGCTGTCCTCTGACTTGCTCTGACTCCCTTTCTGCTGAATCATTCTAGAGTGCAGGAATGGCCAAGGTACCCAGGACAGAAGTGATATAATTGTCTGGGTACAAAATACAGCCACCTAGGTAATGCTGCATTTATAAGAATGTATAAAAATTTTCTATTTTTCTAGAGCTATGATCATTTAAGTTGGTTCTTTGAATTTCAGGGTCAAAACATCACCATGGTTTAACATAAAGGTGCTGAAGTGTTTTGAAAACAAAACAGTCATATTTAAACATTGTGTCATTAAAAACTGAATTTTGCTTCTCTTTCTAGAAGATTTTAAATTATTTTATTTAAACTAATTCCTTATCTAAACCCAGCTAAGTCAGTATTTAAGCATTATTCTATTTGCCTATTTCTTTTGATGATTCTCTTTCAAGGTACATTCATTTCACTCAAGGGACGAGGAGCAGATGCAAAGAAGCAGGCCTGTGGCTAAAATTAGATCATTGACAACAATCTACTTATATGGTCGGGGTGAAACTTCAGTGTCTAACATTCCACATGGTAATGCAAGCATCTCTCATCAAATTACATCCATATTACATCATTGGTAGTAAAACTGTCGCAAAATAGACAGTGAAACCATTTACGTTTTCTACCAAAAGAAGGGCTGAAGACAAAAATTAATAGACTTGTTTTCATAACATTAATTGACTAGTACCTTCTTAATTAGGTGGAGATATTTGTTCAAGAGAAGCTATAAGGATGAAGAGAAAGAAAGTGTAATGTAGCTGACACACAGGGAAAGGAGTCTGAACTTTCTACCCCATTCTATGGTCAATCGTATAACACAAACCATCGTGATGAACACAGTCTATAATCTGTGTGTTGTTTCTTTTTCAGCTCTTCATGCATGCTTATGTATTCAGGTGTAAACAGGAAGCTCATTAAAGCACTTTACTGGTGTTTTACTCTATCTCTCAGAAAACACACAGCATCTGTGAATGTCTCATTATACTAAGTACACATGTAAGTGTGCACACATTGTGGTGTGTGCACCATATTAGCAACCATATTAGCAATGATGTATTTACTACATCATTATTCATTCTAGACATGCATTGTATCCTTTCTTTCCATCTGTCTGCATCACACAGAGTACTTTGGAGATAGACACAGTCCTGAAGCAAAGCACCACTGTCTGGTCTGGGTTGTTCATTCCTGCTGCTGATCAGGACTGTCTATCACTATGCAGAGCAAACATCCATACTGGAACACACTGTTCAGGGAAGCCATCTTGCTTCTCCTGGCCCAGAACCACCAGTCCACTCTTCCTAATCAGGCTTTGGAGGATGTCCATGTCCCGTGTCACACTGCTGTCAGACAGGTCGAAGATACAACCTTCCCGTGCAACATTGTCCTTCAGGATGATAACACCATTTTCTTTAAGGCCATCCCGGCACCGGGAAAGAAATGCAAGGAGGTCCTTATCAGTCAGGTACCCTGCAAATGGGGCCAGATTGGTAGAAAAATAAGATGAAATGGGGCAGGAGGGAGGTGAGTGGGAAAGAAAACAAAGCTTGGGAGCAACCCATACCTATATATATTGCTTAATAGCTTGAACTGCTTTAGTTGTGAGAGATTTTGAAAACCTAGATAAAAATAAAAAGGTACAAATCTTCTTTTAGGGATTTAAATTCCTTGTCTTTATCTCATGCTACCTGAACGATGTCCCTAATAGGTACAATACATTATTGCCTTTCCCCTCAGGAGACATTTCATTTCCTTATAGAACACAGTCACTTTTTGTGGTGTGTGTGTGTGTGTGTGTGTGTGTGTGTGTGTGTGTGTGTGTGTGTGTGTTACCACAATATAATTCATTACTGTTTCATTTCCTAAGGATTTAGGTCTCAGAACATTTAGTTCTATCAATAAATAATGAGGACTAACCATTTATGGGGTCAGTTTTTTTTTTTTAGTATTTTCAGCTATTTATATTTCTGCAAAGGTGTGGGTTGCTCCCAAGCACTTGATCCAGCCACAGGAGCAGGAGTAAGACATCAGCTAGACACAGGAGCTAACAAAAAGTGCTGTAAGTGCACCTACAGTTTCATCTCCCCCTTGTGTCCTTTTTAGTCCCAAGTGTCAGCTTTCCTAGCTGGGAAATGGTGAAAGGCAAAAGTTAGGCCAGGCAAGACTGACCTGAAACCCACTGGATCCAGATGACATCATATCTTCCGAAGGGAGGTGTGAATTCCTGTAGGTTGTAGCAGTGGTAGCTTTCGACTTTATCCTCCTTAACCTGCAGGTAGCTCTGGGCTTCAAGCAGGAAGGATTCCATCATGTCCACCAGTTCAACACTGCTGAAAACAGGCAACAAGACGTGCTTGCTGACCCTTCCTATTCCAGAGCCACAGTCCAAGGCACAGGCAGTTCCTGCTCTCCCTGGTCCCTGCAGAGAGATACCTTGTGGGCCACTTCAAGTACAGAGACTCACTTTACGTCTTGGGCATCACAATTACTTCTTCAAATCCAAACATCTTATGTTATAAGTTGTTCCATTTATGTGTATGAATTGATGTTAGTACAAATATATATAGACAATTATCTATTATCATATCAATATATAGAACATTTAATTTTTTCCAAAAAAGTAAACTATTCATAGATCTACTTTGTTTTGTTTTGTTTACCAAATTTAGCTCTTTAAAAAGAATTACAAACTATTATATTAGGGTAAGTCTCTCTAAGAAATGAACTATGGAGAGCTCTATGAAGACATAGCTTTGATGACCATGGTAGCTATATGGACATGTACTACGCGTTACTACTTTGAAAAAGTGGGAAGTGGGGTGGAGCTAATAATCAGTTTTTATGAGTTTCAAAGTTACTCTAAACATTCTTGGAAACATTCAAATTCATATTGGGATGACTGATATTTTGGTTTTTCTAAGCAGGGTTTGGAGGTGCTCAGAATCTCCTACTATGTGTGGTAACATTTTCTATGGGTGGTAACATTTGTGCTGAGGAATAACCATTATTCCACTGTCTCAACAAGAATATACTGTAAATACTGTTTTGGCAATACACAAAACACCCATCTGGATAAAGGGTAGTTCCTTCAGTCCCTTTGTCTCTTTTAATGCTGAGAGAGTGTGTGTGTAATTTTGTACCAGAAACTACATGTTTACTAAAAGAAAAAATAATTAAGTAAAGTTATGCATTGGCTAGGAAGGGGGATGGGGAGGTGGTATATATTGAGAAATTAGCTAATATAAACATTCTCAAACTTACTCCTACACAATTAAAGAAAGGCTTTGGACGTATAAAGACAGACTCAGCTGGTCTAAATTATTTAGTTTTGATTGGGACGGTAATAGGCTCGTGCTAGAAATTACAGTAATAGGATACTTGGAATTACCAATCAAGATCTTACAGAGAGAGGCTACTCTTGATTTCTCAGGAACTAAGGATGAAAAATACTGTTGGCTAAGGATCAAAGGTAAACATGAGCAGGAGGGAACATCAAAAAAGTTGCCTTGCAGTCCATCCAAAAGGCTTCCCTTATGCTAGAAAGGTACAAGGACAACAAAAGCAAAAAGGAGGCAATGATAATGTTCTTTTCAAATGTAGTAAGGGCCATAATAAATAAGTATTTATATGTCACATGCTCCTTGTATCCACAATAATTACAATAACCAGAAAAGGCTTCTGTAAGAGTATGATGATGTGGCTGGAGAGATGGCTCAGAGGTTAAGAGTACTGGTTGCTCTTCTAGAGGTCCTGAGTTCAATCCCAAGCAACCATGTGGTGGCTCACAACCATCTCTAATGATATCTGGTGCCCTCTTCTGTCATGCAGATGTACAGGAAGACAAAGCACTCATATATATAGATATATAGATATATTTTATATGTATATTTTAAGATGATGATGATTCCCATTTTGGAGATGAGAAAACTCTTTGTTGTATTATATAGCTAACAGCAGAAGTAGAATTTGAGCAGGAACCATCTGAGACCAAAACCAATCTACATTTAGAATAACACCTAGAACAACTAACTCTGACTCCTTTGGAAGGGTCTACCTAATGTGATATTCAAAGGGACTCGAAGGCTTCATTCAGCAGGAAGCGGATTGGAGATTTCTGCCTTGAGTTTAAGAAGGGAAGAAGTAGGACATATGTTTGTCACCTTTGCCTTCACTATGGTGTCTCCCTTGTTCAAGTATTGCAGCATAAATATAACTGATTTAAAATCTCATGAAAGTCATAATCTTCTGTATAAAATAAGAAACATGAAAGGAGAAAATATGGAGTGATTATTGTAAGTTACAAGCAATGACTGGTAGAAATAGATGTGTTCAATAAGATATTCTCATTAAAACTATTTCCAGAAATTGCTGGGCTCCCAGCAGTTCTATAGGTCATGCTAATCTCATTAGGAGTAGCAAGTGGCTTTAGAAGTAGTCTCATTAGGAGTAGCAAGTGGCTTTAGAAGTAGAACCATGGGACAACAGAGCTAAGAGACCTTAAGACTATAATTGCTGGATACTTGTATTGTTCAAGGAACAGGTACTATGAAACTGGTAAGTGAAGGGGCCTCACCCCTTCTGCCTTCCCATCACTCACCAAGGAAGCATTATGAAGTTGTCAGCAAAAGCATAGAGTTTTTAAGTAAGTGAGATTTAATCCCTCTGCATTTTAGACAAATAAACTCAGGACATGGAGGTGTTTCAATTAGAACTCTCTGAAACTATGGTTATCAATCTTCCTAATGCTGCTAACTTTAATACAGTTTCTCATGTTGTGATGACCCCAAATCATAAAATTATTTTGTTGCTACTTCTGTAATTTTGCTACTGTTATGAACCATAATGTAGACATCTAATGTGCAGGATATCTGATACATGCGACCCCAAAAGGGTCGTAACCCAGTGGTTGAGAACCTCTGATGTTATGATTTGTCTCTTCAGGTGTCTGATGCTTGCCTACAGCTAGCTATCCTTGAAACCTTTAAACAGACACAGTGTTCCTTTATCTCAAGTGGCCTCTCCGACCACTGCCTAGTCACTCAGCTCTGCTTCATCCAATGTGGTTGGCACTGCCTCCCCTGACCTGACACTGCTGTTCTTTTTCTGTCTGTCATTCACAGGCAGTACCTCTAAGTAGGGGTATTTAAAGGTTGCTCTCAGAGTCTGCTCTCGCCTCTTGGACATGATGGCTGGAGAAGCTGTTACTGGATTGAAATCCGATGCCCTTGGAAAATGTGAATACGGTCTCGCACAATGTGTGATTTCAAAACAAGATGGTTTTTATTTTCATTTTCATTCATGGTGTTATCTTTGTGAATATAGACTCACACATAATAATAATTTAAAAAACTCTTTGTTAGGCTATTTGTTGTCTTACTATGCCTAATTGCTTTATTTTGCACAGCATTATCTTAAACCTATTTAGTCAAGTTGAAAACTAAAATCAATGCTTCATAGCACTATACAAAAGCCATGAAACAAACACAAATAAAACCTCATTAGTTCAGTCATCCAATCTCTGACAAATGTCCTTCTTGGGTACAACTAACTACCAAATCCTTCTTGGGTACAACTTTACCCTATTAGTTATCAGCTATGCTGGCATCCTCTTGGTACCATTTGTGGATGGCTAAAGCAAATACATTTGCAACTAGATTAAACAGCTTTTCCCATTGTCCCTTGTCACTGAGTGTTGAAAGGAACGTGAAGCTTTAAATTAAACAGTTTGCCTTTTCCCATTTGACACAAGAATAAATCATGTCAGATGCTTATATCCCCTAAGTCCTTGTTTCTTGACCTAGATACTAATTTAGCAGATTATTGAGGTCAAAGCACTAAAATACCATTCCTTTAAAAAGACTGTTTGTTCTTAGTTCAAGGTTACAACTTTACAATGAGTCTTGTCTACTAAGAAGGACTCTTGTATTTGTTTGAAAGAAGCAGTCTGCCTCTTTTCCAACATAAATATGCAAGCATACAGTGTTTCCTTTCCCAGATCCGTGGGCGTGCCTCCCAGCTCTTTCGGACCAGAATCCCTGTGGTCAGCTTGGCATTCCTCATGGAGTGACAAGACAGCTGGATTACTAGCTAAGCTTCTGAAATGCCTTGGGATCAAAGTCAGCCTCACCATGAGGCAAACAGGAGGGACTGCTTATGCCAGAAAAGAGGAGAGTTGAGGTCTATAGTCTATGAGGAAAAAACAAAAAATAAGGATTTTTCTGCTTCATGAAACAAATGAAAAACAAAATGTGTCATGGTTGAGAGCAAGGAATTTGGTATAAGACTAACCTGGCTGGACTAATGTCACAGTGTTTGTGATCTTTTTAAAGGATTTGTTTCATCCCTTTAAGCCTCAGTTTCCACAACTATAAAAAAGGAACTGACAATAATTCTTACCTTTAAGAATTCTAAAGAATTGTAAATAGACAGTGTTCCTAAAAGGCTTGGCAAAGTAACTGTCCTGCATAGAACAAGCATGCCATGAAATCAGCTATCAACTCTACTTTAGAAATATTATGAATTACTCTCACATGTGAACATGCATGGCCATAAACCCTACACTTTTCAAACATTTGTGGCTGCGATTTACATCAGATAGACATTGGGTTCCATAGACATTTCACCCTGGCAGCATGCCTGCCTCTACTGCCAGACTCATGACTCAGATACTGGGGGCTCCAGTAGGGGTGGGAGTGGGGAGCTTAGAATGAATGGAACATGACTTTAACATCAATATAGTCTTCACACCATCCTTCTGAGTAGGTCAACAGCTGAACCCTAAAGCTAAATACTGATAATGTTTCCTTTATCAAAATAAAATACTACCCACATTTTAATCAAATGACACTGTGTTGAATCTAACAAGTTTTGCTTCCAATTAGGAGTTTTACCCTCAATAAGACCCATAGTAGTTTTATTGTGTGGGTTAAAATAGCCTGAAATCTAAAGTTGCATGATATGTGATGACTATATGATAAGGCACCATGGTAGTGTTAGTAACAGTCAAACATCAGATTTATTTTATGCTCGTTTTATTCACTAAAGCAAGTGTCCAACGTCTCTAGTCTTCTTTGATCTTTGCTTTCTTCTACCAGACAAATTCTGTTGTTATTTCCTAGCTATGGAGGAGAAAAATGAAGGTAAATACATGGAAATAACATGCTCAGGGGTGTTTATACATTAGGTAGAAGAACCATGATACTTTAGAAAGTTCAGAATTTTGGCTCCTATATTCTACTGTCTTGTCTCTATATGACCTGAAAATTTCTTCCACAAAAAGGAAGAGGTTTAAGCAAATCCAGAGTAACAAAACAATCTCATTTGATCAGGTAATAAGCTGAACTATGTATTGATGGGAGATGCCATTCTATATATATGTTTCTCATACTGGTTAATGAATAAAGCACTGTTGGCCAATAGGAAAGGAAGATAGGAGGGACTAGGAGATAAGGAAGAAAGAGGAAGTAGTAAGGAGGGGTCAACATGGAGAGTCTGGAGAGATCAGTACACTGCAGCCGGCTCCCGGTAAGAAGACCACGTGGAAATACATACATTAACACAAATGGCTTAATACTTAAGACAGAGCTAGCCGATAAGAAAGTAGGACAAGACCGACGGCGGGAGGAAAAACCCTACTCCTTACAATGTATAAAAATCATAAAGGGATCCCATCATCCTTTTTTATCTGAATTTAAGCATGAATTTCCTGGCATAATTTCAGTATATACCTGGTATATTGTAGTTTAGAGACTTCATAAATTAATCTGAAATGCCATGAGGCATGAATTCTCAGTCGTCTTCTAGGTTTACCTCTGATTCTCTGCTGGAGATGTTTCTGTAACGTAGTATAGTCATGTCTGTACTACTAGCTCATCTTCCCCTGAAGCATGCAAGATTAGCTGGTGCTACCATGGTGAAATGCTAAGTAGGATAAACCGAGGGTTTGCTGAACTCCATCCCTCTGAACATCTTAAAACAGGCTTTCAGGCTGACCATTCAGCTGAGTCACATGGCTTTAACAACACTGAAACATGTGAGCTCAGTTTGCAAGAACTTTGCCTGTTCATCAAGCATCAGTCAAAAAACTCACCCCAACAAATTTCCTAAGAAATTTACGAGAGGCTTGAATATCTGGGTTGGATAGTTCAATAAAATTTCCCATCATGCCTTCTTCTGTGGCTGGTACCTCTTGGTAGAAAAGCTTGGCTCTGGCATAGAACTGCATCTCACCATCAATGACTTGGCTTGTTAAAGCGTACAATTTTACTGCAAAGAAAACATTACAAAGTTATTAAAATGTATAGGATGTAACAAGCTCTTTTTTTTTTTTTTAAACGATGTAATGACTTTTTCAAAACTCCCCGAATTTGTGCTGTAGAGAAAAGGACTCTGGTTTGATTTGATTTTTTTAGACAAGGTCTCACTACATAGTTATGACTGTTCTAGAACTTGCTCAGTAACCCAGGCTGGGCTCAAATTCACAGAGATCTCCCTGCCTCTGCTCTTAAATGCTGGGATAAAAGACCTGTACAGTCATGCCCAGCATGGACAATGGATTTAATTGAGAAAATCTGGGTTTGAGTTTTAGCCCAGAGGCCTGCATGCTTTATAACATTGAGAAAACTGTGTAAAACCTATGATCTTCAAGGATCTTATCTATAAATCACAATTACTTGACATTTCCCTAATTGAATATCTAGTTTAATAAACATGATTTACCATCTTATCAAAAAAAAATCTTACAGTATTTTGTACAGTAGAAAAACAACTTTATCACATTCTGCTAAGTGGTATTTTAGCTCAGTGCTTTATGGAAATTTTCTCATTCGTTCTTGCTGTTAATTCCTATTTTTTACTTCTTTTAAAGCAACACACACACACAACTATATCTCTATGTCAAATACAATACTTATGAATGAAATTCTCAAAACATTTTTAAAATTAAATTTATATATGACTTAATCCATAGTTCCTCCCAACAAATCAATTAGAAAGCTAAAAATTTCTAAAGTTCTACAGTTATGGGAAGAAAACTATTAAAGAAACAACAGATGAAAAATTCCAGACCTGAAAAAGTCTGTAAGATCTAACCAGGGCTAGGAAAGATGGATGTCTTAAAAATGCAAATTTACATTTCTGTTTTAAAAATTTCAAAACAGAAAGAATAACAACAGTACCCTAATGCCATTTGGAAAGAGAAAAAAAAAGATCCAAGTTACCAGATTTAGAAAATAAAAATATAGGCCTCAAGATTATTTGAATTTTAGATAAACAATAATTGCACTCTACGTGGGACATACTTACAAAAAAAATTGTTGGTAATGTTAGATTCATTGTAACTAGCATCTTTTTACAAAATAAAGAGCTGAAGTTAAGCAAATATAACAATTGAAAGTAATGGTTTAATGGCATTAGTATTTTGAGGAAATTTTATTTGAAACTAAATTTAACATTCATTTACCTGTGAGAGTATTTAATTTCAATGGATTAATTTTTCAAGTTTCTTGAAGTTGTAGTTCAACCCAGCAAGGGTTTAAATCCTACTAATATGGGAATCTAGCAAAAAGAAATCTGCAAGTGACAATCACTTACCATATCTTGAACAAAACTGTTCATAACAGCAAGAGAAATTATAGGCTAGAATTAAGCTAATAGACAAAGTAGCCAAGAATCTAGGATACATTGGTAAATTTTCAAAAACAGACACGTTTTGGTTCACAGTAACCAGAAACAAAATATGGTTAAAAGCTCTAGGTAAAATATACAATGGCTCACACTTCTGTTATCATGAGATGAAAGCCAAAATATGACATAATTTTAAGTAGAAGGAATCAAAGGGAAAATAGTACTTAGCCTTAACTAGGAACATTTCCTCTTCTTTAGATAACTCCTAAGACTGAGACATTAAAGCAGGGTTCTGCTTGATTCTAAATACCTCATACTCCCAAATTTTTATTCTAAAAGTTAAAAATGAGATAGATAGCATATGAGTAGAACTGTGCTCCCATTGTGAAGTCAAGATTTTCCAACTTGAAGACACTGGAACTAATGTTCGGGTCACAAATGACCATGGGTTTTCTGAAAGGGTTACAAGAGTCAGTTTCTTAATAGATTATTTTCTGGAGACCAATATAATATTACACACAGTCTCCTCAGTGTATATTAACATACATGCTTGTTAGTTTTAAAGTACAAAGCTTTTGAAACTGCTTATGTGTAGAGTCTTTTTGTCAATTTATTTATGACTGACTACTGAATGAGATAATACAAAATGGGAAAGTAGTGACCTCATGCTGCTCCAAAGCAATAGGGACCACTGACCTACCTCTTCTGTTTTCACACTTCCCTAAAGAAAGTCTTGTTAATAACCAAGTGGGTCAACAAATGTTTATAAATTCAACAGAGATGGAAAATTCAGACATGACCATCCCAACATTATGATGGTTCCAAGTTCTTCTGCAGTCCTCAAAATATCAAGCTAGAAAAATCACAATTCGTATCTTCTCAGGATTGGATGCTATTCTGAGATTGTAGGTGAACCATGGCTCAATGGCTCAATTTGTTTCTCATCTGCTCCCTCTCCATGTCCCTCTCCCACTTCCTCTGCTTTGCCCTCTCCCCTCCCACCCCCTCCCATTGTTAGGAGAACAGAGTACAACTTGCAGAATTCAGTTTTCTCCTTCCAACACATGGGTCCCAGAAATCAAACTCAGGTCATTGGTTTGGCAACTATTACTTTTAATCGCCTACCTAACCATCTCACTGACCCCCCTCAATGTTCTTGATCTAGGTATAGTAGCAAATTAGCCACATTCATCATCACCTGCTTAAGTCACCAAGTTGGTAGTTTATATTAAAAGCCTTAATCTATAAATGGGCATGGTTCATTACATCAGCTACATTTTGGTCTCAAGTCAATGCAGAGCTCAGCAGGTTTAAGCTTCACTAGGTGAGCTTTTATTGTTAGGGGCTTGAGTTCTCATTTTCACCTAACTGACAAATGTATTTCTCAAAGAAAGATATATGAGGTGTCAATGGCCAATCCCAGGTTCTGCCCCTTGATGGCTCCTGCATAGTTCATGTTGGCTTAAACAAGAGAACTAGTCACTTTTTATACATCTTTTTTACAGTGGAAATTCATGTAGTGGTATTTTGTCAGAGAATTGCAATTTCTCTATAAATTTTGAGATGGTTTGCCATAAAGAATAGGGCAAAAAAATGGCACTTATTTCTTGACTCATATTGCCTGTAATTGATCAAAGCTATATACATGTAAGGAACCTATCTCATTTACAATGTAAGATAAATATTATATTTACCTTCTACAGAAAGAAGAAGAAACAAATTAGTGTTGTTAAATAGTACAGGCCAAATGACAAGACTGGGAGTTCATCCCAATTCTATGCAAACCCAACACCCATTACTTCTTCCTCTTGTATTTTGCCCCAAAGCTGCATCAGGTATGTAAAGACAAAAAGAAAAGAAATCATTTTTTGTTCATTTCTTTAAAAAGAAAAATGCCCTTATAGCATAGGCACTACAAACACAACAGGTATTTTAAACTTTTAGATATAATATTTTTATTAATTCTTCAAGAATTTCATACACTGTACTTTGATGAGTGTGTTTTAGTTGTGCAATGAAGTGTGTGGTGATGCCAGTCACAGCCAGTCACACGGATGAAGTCAAATTCAGTTAGGATCTGCATGGTGAGTTCGCTATGGAAGTCCTAAGTGTTTTCATGAAAATGCTTTTAGTAACTCTCACTTTTAACTGTGGCTGTGAATAGGTAGCCACTCCTCTTAACTTCCTCCTTAGAGACTGATTCTTCAAGAGGGAATGAATCACTGGTAGAAGACGAATAGTACATATTTAGTATTTCTTATGTGCGTGGAATAGTTCTAAGTGTTTCACATGATTTATTTTTATCCTGTAAGCTTGGTTCTTAATATTTTAGAAGACTGGAGTTAGAGTGGCCACTTCTCAGATGAGAAACTTGACTTCGTATAGTTTCACTTAGCAAAAAAACATATATGAGCAGGTCACAAGACAAGTCCATTTGAACAAAGCTTTTGTCCTTCTGCTAAATCACCCAAAACCATTTTTAAATAACAATGTCCAGGAGCTATAGACTGCAAGTAAAAAAATTGACAGTCACTGATCTCCATATATTAAAAAGTGTGGTTAATTGGAATATTACTGATGATTAACTTATGTGAACATTTCCAACCAGGCTATGTACAGGTCCCTTTAAGAACCGACAAACTTCTCAACAGAACAACAGAAAGACACTTAAGGAAATGCTCAACATCCTTAGTCATCAGAGAAATGCAAATCAAAACCACTGTGAGATTCCATCTTACACCAATCAGATTGGCTAAGAACAAAAACATCAATGACAGTTTATACTGGAGAGGATGTGGAGAAAGGGAAACACTCCTCCATTGCTGGTGGGAGTGCAAACTCGAACAGTCACTGTGGAAATCAGTATGGTGATTTCTCAGAAAATTAGGGATCAACCTACCTCAAGACCCTGCAATACCACTGTTGGGCATATGCCCAAAGGAGGCACATTCACACCACAAGGACATTGGCTCAACTATGTTCATAGCAACAATATTTGTAATAGCTAGATCTTGAAAACAACCTAGATGCCCCTCAACTAAAGAATGGAAAAAAGACAATGTGGTACTACTCAGTGGTAATTAACAGTGGCATCCTAAAATTCAGAGACAAATTGACAGAACTAGAATAAGAAAAAACATCCTAAATGTGGTAAACCAAAATCAGAAAGACAAATATAGTATGTACTCACTCATAAGTGGATACCAGAAATAAAGCAAAAGATACCAGAGAAGCTAGAAACCTCTTCCAGAAACGGATGGAAGCAGATTCAGAAATCCACAACTAACCAATTGGCCAAGCTCCTTGAGTACAACCAAGTGAGGCAGGAGTGATAATATGAAAAAGGGACTGAAGACCATGATGGGGAAACCCATAGAATCAGCTGAACCAAGTTAGTGAGAGATCACTGACTCAGGTCTAACAAATGGGGAATGTGCATAAGACCAAACTAGACTCCCTTAATATTGGTGACAATAGTGCAACTGGGACAATATATGAGGACACTGGCAGTGGGTTCAAGATCTAACACTAATACACAAACTGACTTAGTCGAGGCCATTCTATATGGAGAGATACCTTGGCCAGCCTAGACACAGGGTGTGGGGTTGGAGAGGTGCCTTGGTTTTGCCTCAACAAAATGATGGGACAGACTTAGTAGACTTCCTTAGGGGAGATCTTACCCTCTCCCAGGAGCAAATGGGAGGTTGGGGTGGGGGGAAGCAGGAGGAGAGGAGGGAGCAGGAACTGGGATTAGAATGTAAAAAATAAGTTAATAATAAAAAAGAACTGACAAACTAAAGACTTACAGTAACATCTTTTCCTATACTAGTTCCTATTTGTTCATAAACAGCCACCTTTAGAAAACCTTTCAACCCAAATCTCCAAATAAACTGATGTCACTGAATTATATGAGCCTACTCAGTGGCTCAGCCATCTGGATCCCCGTGGAGTACCAATTCTTCTCATAGGTCTTGCTTTCCAATGCTGTCAACCTGAAAATAATACACGGAAGGATGTACATTGCTGCCCACTTTATCTGAGTGTTCATTCACATTGATAGGTAGGATACTTAACAGTTCTAAAGTAGCCTGAGATACGAATGCCTGGACTTTAATCCTGCCCTGCCACACGGCACTGCAAAACTCTGTGCCTAGTTTCACAAATATAAGTTAAGGGAAATAAAAACATGCCTGATAGGATGCTATGACAATGAACTAAGGTGTGTTTTATTGTTGTTTGTTTTGGGGGGGTTGTTTGTTTGTTTGATTGGTTTTTGTTTTTTTAGCTTGCTTCCCCTTTTCTTGTACACTTCTGTCCTGTGTGTCTTAACAGTTGCATACATCTCTGAAGCAAGTCAGGGATGTTAGAGGGAAGTTCTCCATGATGGGTCTTAACCACAGAATGAGCTGGAATAAGACTGACAACTTTATATGAATGATGGGGGGACGGGGAAAGGAAAGAAGGAATCAAAGGCTGGTTAGCTTGGTGCTTTCCATAATTACCCCTAAACAACTAGCCCTCTGTGCAAACCTTACAGACAGGGTTCCTTAACATTTTAAAAAGAGGGACTTTATTTTCATTTTTTATGAAGTCTTAAAATCATTAAGAACAAGGGAAGCGAAACACTAAAACACTTCTGTGGGACTGGGGAGGCAACATCTCTGCTGGCTGTTTTATTTCCTACATAAAAGGCATAATATCCGCTACAGCCTGAAAATTCCCAAGTATTAAGTTTATCATCTTTGGTAATTCCTGCTCTAAAAACATTAAATGGTGACTCTAGAAGGGGCCTGACACAGAGGAAGTGAAGGGAAACCTAACACCCCCTGAAAATTACTTTTTTTTTTTACATGTATACTACATGTAAGTCTTCTCATTCCCTTGTTACAGTTTTGAGAAAACTGATGCTTATAGGCATTAGCAGCTTGCAAGAAGATCACTCCTCAGGTTTGGGTAATATAGGATCATATTCAAATGTAATTCCATATCTGTTTCTTGCACTGAATATGACCTGCTTGATCAGAAAATAAGTGTATTATATTCATCTCTAAACAGCAGTGTCTTTTTTTTTCTCTCCTAGATGAAGCACTTTATAACTATATACACACTCACATCACCCATAATCTTATATTTCTGGTCAATGAACTCTAAAAAAATTAATATATGTTATTTTGGCTAATGTATTTAAAGCTACCAGACAGGTCTTCAGCTACATTTTTTTCCTTTGCCTTGATGAATAGTATTATTTGGCTAATGGAGACTGTATCATCCTGGACCCTTATATGCCTATAAGGAATATAGCTGTCTCTATCATAATAAATAATGCATGTCAAAAAATGATAACAAGAATAGATGCATTGTGCAACCAGTGACATTTCAGAATTCATTTGTTACTGAAGCAGAGCCTACCCCATACCAGCTAACATTATTATCCTCAGTTACTGTTGCCATGCAGGTTTGTGGATATAACAATCTTCCTGATTCTCAGGAAAAACTAAGGTCTATGCTGAATTGTCAGGATAGAGAAAACAATGAGTGTTCACTTATGGAAACTAATGATAAATCCCACTTTGGCCTGTAGCAGACTGATTTTATTCCAGGTACACCGGCTAAAGGAACCTTCTTGGTCTCTCAGAAGCCATTGGTAAGGCATGAACAGAGACTGAAAACAGAACATTAACTCTAAACCCAAGCAGAAAAGTTGTACTTTTCCCTTCATTTTATCTTGGGCTTCCATTGACTATTTTGTTCAAAACATCAATTTTTGCAAAGCATTGATTAACCATTCACAAAGGAGAAAATGGGTAAAATAAAAACATGTAAAGCGATTACATTAGCTTAAGGAAGACCAAGTATAACGTAGGCTATGTGTTTCAAATCGATTTTCATCCAATTTTGAGCAAAAACTGTTTTATCCTTAACTGGTTTACAGCTATGTTCAGAAATGAATGCCTTTCTGTCTGGTAACCATTTTAAAGGCTGCTGGTCATCTGACCACTAGTGACTTTCTTGTCACTTACTATAATTGATAGCCTTCTCCAGTGTAAATCACATAGTGTTGCTGAAGATTCTTACTGGGCTGTAGCACAAGGATGGTCCTCCAGAAGCCAGTGATTGGCTCATGTCTGGAGCCACCAGGGCATTATAACCTTCCAAAAGATTACCCTAGTTTTTCTCTCAGGATAGAGGCAATGCATATGTTTAACTGGAAGAAGCCTTCAACTTACTTTGGTGTAATTCGCTCTAAATTAGACAACACATCTCTAAACTCTCTTTTCCCTTAAAAACTAAAAGTGTAGGGAAGATGTAGGAAAATAGAAGGGAAAGTAGCTGTAAGAATCAAAGTTTTAGATGAGAATCATTTTCATATGAAAGCCACATAAATATAAAATGAAAGTATCTGTAGGTCAAGAATTAAAGAAACCTCAAAAGTCAGTTTATGAAATGAGACTTTGATAGCTGCTAACACCCAGTTTCTTGAGTGTAACACTAAGAACTATGTAGTTCTTTCCACAGCAGGAAACTGGGACCTAATCAAGTGCACAATGGGGCTTTCAGACAACCTTAAGCAAACAGACTAAAGCTGAGAAACAGCACTCTTGTTTACACTGGGAGAAAATATAAATCAAAGAGGCAGGAAGGGGGCAATTCAGTCTTTAATCAGAAGTCACTTCCTTTTGAGTGCTGGTTAGAGCCCTGAAGTCTGTTACCTTTACACAGGTTAAAACAATGCTACCAGCATACCTGATAAGCTTTCTAGCGCTGTCTCGTCCCATTTTCCTGAAACGAGGGGAAAATCAAAAATGAAGGCAGACTATTACCCCTTGATATAGTAAGTTCTGTTATAATACTTGAGACTTAAAAGAGGACAGAACTGATAGTACACACACTCACACCACCAATAAAGATGCATGCATGCCCCAAACACACTTTGATCCCTTATTATGTACTCTGTTTTTAATTTTTGCTTAATATACTACTATACTAATATTCTTAACTCTGAGGTACTGAATTTTCCAACTTGAGCAATTAGAAAACATAGCACTGACAACTCAAGAATTGAGTTTCTCTAAGGCTCATAGTCATCCAGCAAGTCACTCTGCCTGAGGGGGGCATGAAACCTTAAAATAGAGTTCAGCCTTGCCAGGCAACACTTAATCTTCCCCTCTCCATAAAAGAATGTCATTGAAGCATTTCGCCCACTGACACTGGTCTGGATTCTCCTTAGCTGAAAATTACCCTTATTCTAACCTCTCTCCTAGGCACCTGTAACCTCATTAAACACATCCCAGTCCCTTCTGTCCTTCCTCTAGCAGCTCTGACCCACTTACCCAGGGGGATTTTTTCCAGCAGGTAGAGATAGCTCTGAAAGAAGTCATTGCGAATGGCTTTGTGAAGAATAAAAGACATGCTATGTCGACACAGTTCATCATCGGTCTTCTGCCAGCGGGATCTAAAGGCAAAATGGGCTCCCAGGTGGGCCATAGTGAAGGGGGAATAGTAATTATTCCTGCACAGAAAGGAAGCTTGTCTGGCTGTCCCTTTGAATTACTCTTCTCTTCCTCAAAGAACTTGAGACTGTCATTTTAAACCAGTCCCAGGTCCATCTATATCAGGACAGGCTGTCATGGGTTGTAGGGGGAGGGATAACAGACATGGGGAGGTCAGGCTCTTGGCACATCCACCCATCGTCTGATTGCTTGCGCGACACCACTCCAAGCCAGCAGGTGCTAAAAGTAAAGATGGAAACAGGCTGAATGAGAGCCTGCTTCATCCAGGGAAAAGCACGCATCTCTCCTTTATGGACTGTTTCAAACAGGCTCAAGCACTGCCTGCTAACACCCTGAACACTTGCTTTAATTTGACTCTGAAATTGGAATAGCCTAATTTCCATTTCAAAGAGTTGTGAATATTTTGCAGGAGATCCTGTTCCCTGATTTCCATTGCTCCTGGAACACTGAATCCTCAAATTACAAGGGACCTTCAAAGTCATCTTAGCCACTCACATTCCTTTCATCAGTACAATTTTTTTTTCCAAATCATTTTATAGAGGTGGATATGTGTTTCCAATGTTTAAGGATCTTCCAAGGGGCAATTACTTGAAAGCCCGTTTTGAAGTTAAATACCCTTCTCTATCAGCAAACTCCTCCACTTAACTTGCTCTGAGCAATGCCTATTCATGCAAGCTTGTTTGTTCCTTTCTACTATGAATATGATTTTCCTTTTACATACATATGTGTTATGTACTATCTTCTGATTGTCTCTCCAACTCATTTCTCTGCATTTTACATGATGCCATACATTCTAGAGGCAAGCCTATACTAACTATATCAGCAGACTCCATTATACTCTGATTCAGCTAGTAAATAGTGCCATGGGAGATCGCAATAATGAAATCAAGGTATTATTCAATCCCCTGGCTCAGCATTTCCATGGAGACACCACAGAATCACTTTATGCTTTAACAAAAAAACTTGTCTTCTCATTTAAATGCTCTCTCGTAGTCCTCATCATCTCTCCTTTGCATTACTGCTTGATACCTAGGGATAGTGGTATGCTAGGCTATTGAAGGCCCTACTCCTTGCAATTTCACCTATATCTTTTATAAATAGTCCCTTTCAAAATCAGCTCAGACTGGCACATGTTTTCTGCAGGGACCATGACTCTTCATATATGAACTCCATGAACTATTGGTTCTATACCATGTGCTGCCACTAACCCTATATACAATGGACACATTCAAGAATACAGCTTATGACATGACTATAATATTCCATAGAGTTGGTAGCTTTAATAATAAGCATTTAATTTCTCATAGTTCTGGAGGCGGGGACATTCAAGATGAAAGTGATGGCACACACTGTATTAACTGAGAGACCTGTTCTCGGTTTCCAGTTGATTCCATTCAGAATATGTGATCAAGCCTCATTTCACATCTTAACAGGACATTAAAGTCATTCTGAAAGACCCCACTTTTCCTGATGATTACCATCTCTATACATCATCTCTAAACCACGTCACCTAGAGGGGACACGAACATATCACCTTTCCTCTATGTGTTAACTCATGGCTTTCTGGCATCCTTTTTCCTTGAGTGTAGTCTGAACTGACTGGCTAAACTCTAAAGAAAAATACACACCAGAAGTTATGCGATGGCACTTTTAAGATGAGGTTATAAAATGATTGTCTTGAGCATCTCATTCCCCTCCCTTGCTTATTTTCTCTGATTAAAGCCAGCAGCCTGAAATGAGCTTCCCTATGGAGAGGACCACATATCAAGGAAATGAAGACCTCAATCATTCCAGGAGAAACTGCATCCATAAATGAGCTTGGAAAGAAAGCATTTCCCAATCAGAAGTTTGGTTATAACCTGATGGGAGACCAGTTAAGCCACTCTACTTTTATTAATCCAGGTAATACATTTGTTTTTCTTAAGTAGCTAAACTTTGGGGAAACGTGTTACCATGCATCATAGAATAATTTACCCATTACTCATGTAATGCTGAGAATTGAATTATAATCTCCCAAAGTTTGTTTGGTATGCTAATCTTTTACTGAAAAAGAAAGGGTTCGTTTGCTTGGCTCAAATATGTGTTCCCCCACCTTCCAATGTTTCTAGATTCCCTTTTCCCATTGTCCATAACAGAAGGTGCAGCCATTAAACTTTGGTTGCTTTGTGTCCACGTCTGGCTTTAGGACTTGCTGAAAACATAATTTGGTATCAATTTTCCTCTTCCATATTTTCAATTCACAAGTGTGTACTTCTCTCGGGTCTGGGCATTCTCCACTGTATTTTTCATAAGGATACAGTCATGTTATCCATTATTGTTCATGCCATCTAGGGTTTTCCATGACAGCAAATGACATCTTGTCTGGTGAAAACACAATCATAAATAATTTTTACTCAGTAAATTCTCATAAGGATGCAAGCATGTCTAACTTTTTGATTGCAACAGAATATTGACATCTACAAAGTTTGCACTTGAGAGTTGCCCAATGAAGTTACAAAACAATTTTTTTTAATCTCATAAGGTTTCAATCAGGTTTACAATTTTGTGTTGGTCCAAATTCATAGCTATCCTTGGTTACATGTTGGTCACTAGCTGGACATGCTTGGTAGATGATTCAATATCAGAACAAGGGTACTGCAAAAGGGACAGTTTCAAAATGCACAAAGAAAGTCATTTTTGAAAGATTTATTTTTAATTATGTGTACGAGAGTATGCTTGTGTATACATGTACATGTAGGTATGTGCATATGCAATTACAGATGCCCAAACTCCAGAAAAGTGTGCTGAATCTCCTGAAGCTACAGTTACAATTTTGAGCCACATGATTTAGGTACTGGAATCTGAACTCAAGTCTTCTTCAAGAACAGAATGTATTCTTAACTGCTGGGCCATTTATCTAACCCCAAGAAAGTCTATTTAGTGGGATCAAACACATATGGCTGAGTTGAAACTTCATCCCCAACATGTATATAGGGTAACTTTGACAGAGGTCACTCTGGGTCTCACTTTCCTCTTCTTAATACAAAGATAATGACAATGGTGTATGCTATATATGGTTTGAGTACTAAATGAGCACTCCATCTAAAACATAAGAGTGCTTAACACATGTGTCCTTTGGATTTTTCTGTTGTTGGAAAGCTAAGTAGAAGATTAAGTAGGCCATCTTAGAAAGGCTGCCTACTAGAGTGTGTGCACCACTTTTGATGTGAACACATACACACACACACACACACACACACACACACTGACATTGCACATGTGGATTTTTGTTGTAACAAAATTGTATGATTCTTAAGTATGAACTTGGCAAATGACAAGTTGTATCACAATGTGAATGTGTATTGTGTTCAAAGGGACAGTGAGAGCATGTATTATTCTCCTTTGTCACCCATATTAGTCAATATCTCCAACAGGATGCCAATTCTTAACCCTCAATAAGATGTTGGTCTTAGGAGAGCATTTACTGACTTCAACTACTCACACTGATTTTTTGACAATTAATATTGGTAAGTTTTTCAGTGTTTACAGAACTAATTGTCTACTATGAACTATATACTTCTTATATCTGGGCAAGGATTATTAAACATTCTAAGATCTTTATATTTCAGACATATAATTTCTGAGTTGGATGAAAGACTGGTTCATACAAAACACCATGTCAACTAAGTTTGTTTCTGTGGTTCACATTAGATTTTGTGACTTTTTCTTGTAGTTTCCAGTTCATTGAATGTGCTTCCTTGTGGTGATCATTTTTCTCTTACAGCTGAAATGCTCTATTTGTTGCCACCCCACACCATTCTTGGCTATATTTACACTGAGTGAGTGAAGTGTTGATATACACCTCAGGTCTACTACAGGCGTCCAGTTTCCAGGCTGGGAAGGAAAACAATGAGGTAGAAGAGAGAAAATATGACACCAGTACGAGAAGGAAGAAGGTGAGTTCATCCATTTAATTTTCTTCCCATGAGGGATTTTCTCTGAGGGATGTGAGGAGCAACTAACGATAAAAAAGACTAGATTATCATACAGAGATTCAGGAGAAAGGAAGACACAAAAGAAAAACCACATAAGAAATATATTTGCTCTGCAATATAATAAGCATAATATTTGAGAAGTCTGTCAATATAGAATTCCTACCAAATTAAAATTCCATAATGTTAATTTAAATTTAAGATAATGGATAAAATAATAGTACTTTCAACCAAAGAGACAACATGTCACTAATAGATGCTTATGGGAAGAATGACTTTAAAAAAATCCACTTCAGAAAAAAATGAAATTGGCCAAAGAATGAGGTCTCAGCTGGAGAGCTCCAGTTTCCAGTGAGATCCCACTACCCTGCAAAACCTTCTCAAGTTCCAGCCCAGCAATCGTCCTCTTCCCCCTGCTATTGGCCAGAGGTGAGTCTGGGCCCAATCGGGGCTGCCTGTCCCCTACAACCTCTTTTCCCCCCTTCCCCGCCTGAACTCCCTGGGTTGGCCCCTGATCCTGCTGCTCCTGTCTCTGGTCCCCATCCAAAGCACCCTTGGAGCTCTGATACACCCCCACCCATCCCCACCGCCAGCCTACCCCCCCATCCTGTGCCCTACCCCATCCACGGTCCTGCCCCTCTGGTTGAGCACTGGGACAGAGGGTGGAGCCAACAGTCCACCCTACTTTAGAGACTTCTCTGAGCAACTCTGAACAAAGGAGACCTGACTATCCACTCAGGACCACCTGTAATTTCCACCGGCTTGGTCTCTGACCCTGCCTCCAGTCCTCTGCTGGAGTCCCGGGCCTCTCCCAGAGATCTGCCTATCTCTGCGGGTCCACTCGGAGTTCCTGTGGGCAAGATCCTTGACCGCCAAATCCTGGCCTCTGCCAAAGAACCAGATCTCAGCTACAGAGCGCAAGTTTCCAGTGAGATCCCACTACCCTGCAAAACCTTCTCAAGTTCCAGCTCAGCCCTCGTCCTCTTCTGCCAGCTATTGGCCAGAGCTATTGGCCAGAGCTATTGGCCAGAGGACCACTGTGAGTATCTGCTGGCATCTTCTTCTGGATTCTCATCCTTGACCCCATCCCTGCGTCCCTGTCTGCGGAGAAACCTCCTAGAGAACTTGGACCTCAGAGAGCTACAGATATTGAATCGCAGACCCACATAAGCCCATCAGGGAAGTACCATAGAGAGAGGGGGGAGACACCACCAACACCTACTGGAAGAAACTATGGGAAGAAGGCAATACAAGAGAACACCTAACAACAGAAAGACAAACAAGACACCACCAGAATCTAGGGAATATACACCAACTAGAATGGAACACAACAACAAAGCAGAGGAAGCAGAAGGGTACAACTTAAAAATTACCATCATAAAAATGATAGAGGCCCTCAAAGAAGATGTGAGAAAATCCCTTAAAGAAATGGAGGAAAAAACAAACAAAAAAGTGGAAGAAATGAACAAATTCCTTAAGGAAAGTACAGAAAGCCAAGAAAAAACAATTAACCAGGTGAAGGAAACGGTTCAAGACTTGAAAACTGAAATTGAGAAAATAAAGGCAACACAAACGGAAGGAAGGCTGGAAATTGAAAAGCTGGGCAAAAAATCGGCAACCACGGACACAAGCATAACCAATAGAAATCAAGAGATGGAAGAGAGAATCTCAGGCGCAGAAGATAAACTAGAAGAAATAGATTCATTGACCAATGAAAATCATAAATCCAACAAATCCTTAACACAAAACATCCAGGAAATGTGGGACACTGGGGAAAGGCCAAACCTAAGAATAATAGGCATAGACGAAGGTGAGGAAGCCCAGCTCAAAGGTGCTGAAAACATATTCAACAAAATCATCGAGGAAAACTTTCCAAATCTGAAGAAGGACATGCCCATTAAAGTACAAGAAGCATACCGAACCCCAAATAGGCTGGACCAAAGAAAAAAGACCCCTCGACATATAATAATCAAAGCACCTAGCATACAGAATAAAGAAAGAATATTAAGAGCAGCGAAGGAAAAAGGACAGGTAACATATAAAGGCAGACCTATCAAAATTACACCTGACTTCTCCATGGAAACCCTCAAGGCCAGAAGGTCCTGGATAGATGTTCTACAAGTATTAAGAGAACACGGATGCCAGCCTAGGCTACTATATCCAGCAAAACTCTCAAGCAGTATAGATGGAGAGAACAAGATATTTAATGACAAAACCAGATTTTCCCAATATGTATCTACAAATCCAGCCCTACAGAAAGTATTGGAAGGAAAACTCCAACCCAAGGAGGTAACTACGCCCACAAAAATGTAGGCAACAGATAATCCAACTACAACAGAAACCTAGGGTGAAGCAGAACAAATATATTCACAATACCACTGCCAACAACAAACGTAAATCAAACAAGCATCAACAATCACTGGTCCTTACCCACCCTCAACATTAATGGTCTTAACTCACCTATAAAAAGACACAGACTAACAGAATGGATACGAAGACAGAATCCATCCTTCTGCTGCATACAAGAAACACATCTTAGCTTCAAAGTTAGACATTACCTCAGGGTAAAGGGTTGGGAAAAGATTTTCCAATCAAATGGAAATAAGAAGCAAGCAGGCGTAGCTATCCTAATATCTAACAAGTTAGACTTCAAACCAAAATTAGTCAAAAGAGATGAAGACGGTCATTTCACATTCATCGCAGGAGAAATCCATCAACACAAAGTCTCAGATCTGAACATCTATGCCCCTAATAAAAAAGTCACACACATTCGTAAAAGAAACACTACTAAAACTCAAAGCTCATATAAAACCTCACACACTTATAGTGGGAGACTTCAATACACCACTCTCAACACTAGACAGGACCACAAATCAGAAACTCAACAAAGAAACAAAAGAATTAACAGAAGTTATGTCTCAGCTGGGATTAACAGACATCTATAGAACATTCCATCCAAAGACAAAAGAATATACCTTCTTCTCTGCTCCACATGGAACCTTCTCTAAAATCAACTACATACTAGGTGACATAACAAACCTCAACAGATACAAGAGAATAGGAATAGTCCCCTGTATCTTATAGGACCACCATGCTTTAAAATTGGAATTCAACAACAACACAAATAGCAGAAAACCTGCAAACTCATGGAAACTGAACAATGTGCAATTGCACCACTCCTGGGTCAAAGAAGAAATAAAGAAAGAAACTAAAGACTTTCTAATATGCAACGAGAATGAGGATACAACATACCCGAACTTATGGGACACCTTGAAACCAGTGCTACGAGGGAAGTTCATTGCACTAAGTGCCCATATGAAGAAAACAGAGGATAGTCACATAAGAGAATTAACAGCCCAAATGAAAACCTTAGAAAAGAGAGAAGCAAATTCACCCCGCAGGAGTAGACTCCAGGAAATAATCAACTTGAGGGCTGAAATCAACAAAATAGAAACCAGGAAAACAATACAAAAAAATCAATGCAACGAAGAGTTGGTTTTTTGAGAAAATCAACAAGATAGACAAACCTTTATCCAAATTAACGAAAAAGCAGAGACAGAACATGCAAATTAACAAAATCAGAAACGAAATGGGGAACATAACAACAGACACAGAGGAAATCCAGACAATTTTCAGGTCATACTTTGAAAATCTGTATTCCACAAAAATTGAAAATTCAAAGGAAATGGACAAGTTTCTGGATAACTATCACTTACCAAAATTAAATCAAGAACAGACAAACAACTTAAATAGACCTATAACCCACAATGAAATAGAAGCAGTCATCGAAAGCCTTCCAACCAAAAAAAGTCCAGGGACAGATGGATTCAGTGCAGAATTCTACCAGACATTCAAGGAAGAACTAATACCACTACTCCTCAAACTGTTCCACAAGATAGAAAGAAGGTTCATTGCCAAACTCTTTTTATGAGGCCACAATAACTTTGGTACCCAAACCTCACAAAGACACAACTAAGAAAGAAAACTACAGACCAATATCCCTGATGAACATCGATGAAAAAATACTCAATAAAATACTGGCAAACCGAATTCAAGAATACATCAGAGAAATCATCCACCATGACCAAGTAGGCTTCATACCTGGAATGCAGGTATGGTTTAACATACGAAAATCTATCAACGTGATCCACCATATAAACAAACTGGAAAGGAAAAACCATATGATTATCTCCCTAGATGCGGAAAAAGCCTTCGACAAAATTCAACACCCTTTCATGATAAAGGTCTTGGAGAGGTCAGGGATGACAGGAACATACCTAAACATAATAAGAGCAATATACAGCAAACCAACTGCCAACATCAAACTGAATGGAGAGAAACTTAAGCCAATTCCTCTAAAATTAGGAACAAGACAAGGCTGCCCCCTCTCTCCATATCTCTTCAATATCATACTAGAAGTTCTAGCTAATGCTATAAGGCAACAAAAGGAGATCAAGGGGATCCAAATTTTAAAGGAAGAAGTCAAACTGCCTCTATTTGCAGATGATATGATAGTTTACATAAGTGACCCAATAAACTCTACCAGGGAACTCCTACAGCTGATAAACACCTTCAGCAAACTAGCAGGATACAAGATAAACTCAAAAAAAATCAGTAGCCCTAATTTTTTCAGACGACAAAGAGGCATAAAAAGAAATCAGAGAAACATCACCCTTTACAATAGCCACAAGCAACATAAAGTATCTTGGTGTAACGCTTACCAAACAAGTAAAAGACCTATATAATAAGAACTTTGTGACTGTAAAGAAAGAAATTAAAGAATATACCAGAAAATGGAAAGATCTCCCATGCTCTTGGTTAGGTAGGATAAACATAGTAAAAATGGCAATCTTACCAAAAGCAATCTACAGATTCAATGCAATCCCCATTAAAATCCCACCACAATTCTTCACCGACCTTGAAAGGATAATAATCAACTTAATATGGAAAAAAAAAAAAGACCCAGGATAGCCAAAACAACCCTATACAATAAAAGAACTTCAGGAGGCATCACCATTCCTGACTTTAAGCTCTACTCTGAGCTATAGTGCTGAAAACAGCCTGGTATTGGCATAAAAATAGACAGGTAGACCAATGGAATCGAATTGAAAATCCTGATATTAATCCACGCACCTGTGAACACCTGATTTTCGACAAAACAGCTGAAATTATACAATGGGGCGAGGACAGCATCTTCAACAAATGGTGCTGGCACAATTGGATGAGGGTGTGTAGAAGACTGCAGATAGACCCATGTCTGTCGCCATGCACAAAACTCAAGTCCAAATGGATCAAAGACCTCAACATCAATCCAGCTACACTGAACCTCTTAGAAGAGAAAGTAGGAGGTACCCTTGAACTAATTGGTATAGGAGACTGCTTCTTGAACATAACTCCAGGGGCACAGACACTGAAAGAAACAATTAATAAATGGGACCTCTTCAAACTTAGAAGCTTCTGTAAGGCAAAGGACACAGTTGACAAGACCAAACGGCAGCCCACAGACTGGGAAAAGATTTTCACCAATCCTATATCCGACAAAGGGCTGATCTCCAAAATACACGAAGAACTCGGGAAACTAGTCAACAAAACACCAAATAACCCTATTAAAAAATGGGGTACAGAACTGAAGAAAGAATTCTCAATGGAGGAAATCAAAAAGGTTGAAAGACACTTAAGAAAATGCTCCACATCCTTAGCTATCAGGGA
This sequence comes from Phodopus roborovskii, assembly GCF_943737965.1. Taxonomy (NCBI): domain Eukaryota; kingdom Metazoa; phylum Chordata; class Mammalia; order Rodentia; family Cricetidae; genus Phodopus; species Phodopus roborovskii. The sequence goes on from NW_026126433.1 coordinate 35,063,698, forward strand.
AATGCAAATCAAAACAACTTTGAGATACCATCTTACCCCTGCCAGAATGGCTAAAATTAGAAACACCAGTGATGACTTATGTTGGAGAGGATGTGGAGAAAGTGGAACACTCCTCTACTGCTGGTGGGAGTGCAAACTCATACAGCCATTTTAGAGATCAGTATGGCGGTTCCTCAGGAAAATGGGAATTAGTTTACCATAGGACCCGGCAATCCCCCTCTTAAGCATATACCCAAAGGATTCACATCCATGCAACAAAGACATCTGTTCAACTATGTTCATAGCAGCACTATTTGTAATATCAAGAACCTGAAATCAACCTAGATGTCCCTCAATTGAAGAATGGTTAATGAAGATGTGGCACATCTACACAATGGAATACTACTCTGCAGAAAAAAATAATGGTATCTTGAAATTCGCAGGCAAGTGGATGGCACTTGAAGAAACCATCCTGAATGACGTAACCCAGTCACAAAAAGAGGAACACAGTATGTACTCACTCATATATGGATTTTAGACCTAGATCAAATGATCACCAGCCTATAATTCACATCACCAGACGAACTAGGATACAAGGTGTGTTCTAAGAGATTCATAATAAGTCTCCCAGAGCTCAGGTGAAGTGGGGGAGGACAGCGAATGGAGAGAGAAGTAGGAGAAAATGAGGGGGAGGGGAGGAAGGCATGTGTGACCAGGAGGATTGAGCCTGGCTAGGAATAGAAGATAGGAAAGAGAGAGAGAGAGAGAGACACAGAGAGAGAACCTAAAAGAGGGAGCCAATATTGGTTTGAAGATAAAATTGAACACAAAGAAAGGTCTAGAGAACTACAAGACTGCTCCCAACTAACAATCTCAGCTTCCGTGGAAAGGCTATCATAAATGCCCTTCCCGGAGAGTGAGATCAACAACTAACTTCTCCATGGAGCCCTCAACTAATGCCTGTTGAAAATAGGAGCAAACACCCATACATAAACACTGAGTCGAACTAGAACCTAGAAGCAGATGGAGAGGACAAGACCATGCGGCAGAAGCACATAGAGACAGCATACCTGAACAAGGAGGAGCTAAGGGCCACTAGACTGATAGCTGGGAAGCCAGCATGGGACTGACTCGGGCCCCTCTGAATATGGGTCTCAGCCAGAAGGACTGAGCAGTCTAAGAAACCTCAGACAGTGGAGCCAGGATGTATCCCTGGTGCACAAAAGGACTTTGAGAACATATCCCCCATGGAGGGATAACTGCCTTAATCTAGAGACAGGAGAGAAGCCCTAGTCCCTACTTCACATGACCTGTCAGATCTACATGACCCCAACTGGATGGCATTCCCCTACATATGGAATTGGGGTGGGGGATGGGAGGGGAGGGTGTTTAGAGTGCATGTGAGAGGGCGGAGAGGGTAAAAGGGAGGGAAGATGGGAGGGAGGGCTGGGGGAGGGAGGGAGGGACGGGGAACTGGGATCAACATATTAAAATAATAAATTAAAAAAAATGCTTTGACTCCAAAATTTAAGTTGAAGGACAAGTTACTGGGGAAAAGGATTTCTATTTTTGTTTCCACAGAAAATGAAAAGATGTGGATTCCTTCCAGACTAATGTGGTTTGATCACGCCAGACTGCGTGAAACAGAGTACAAGATGATCCTACATTCAAAACAGCTGGACAAACAGCCGTACAGACTACAGCCAGGATATCTGAATCTTCTTCGAATCCCCCATGACAGCGCCCCTTACCAGCAGGAAGTAGTTTGGAAAGAAGGACGCTCAAATTCCCAAATATTGTGTATAAATGTTTGTTTTCATTTAATTTGACTTTGTTATATAAAATTAAATAAAAAAATGAAATTAAGAGAATATTGCTAACAGAGGAATAGGTAAAAAGACTAACAAAACAGAAAACAGAGACCACAGACAATATATTATAAGTTAGTGAATTACATAATATTATTGCAATAGCAATGTGTCTAGTGATTAGCACAACTCATTTAATATACGTGCCTATTTAAGATAGGTTAAACTACAATTATAAAAACCCTGAACATGTTTTAAAAAGACATCGTTGTGTTCTTAAATTAATACATTAAGATTCAAATAAAACTATAATGAAAAATAATAAAGTAACTACATTAAGATTAGGGCAATGGTCTTTTCATCAAAAGAAATCATAGATAAAAACTCAGCCCAAAATGCATAATCAGTGTTTCTACTCTCAATAATCAATTTTTAAAAAAATGTAGTGCCTGAAATGCATTAATAAATCCTATAAATAAACAAGAATAACACAAACTCTATAGAAAAAGAGAAAAGAACCTTACATAACCTTTCAAGAAAGTCAATATAAATGCTAATTATGCATTTTAAATAATTTTAAAAAATAAATAAATTATTTGAGATATACAGGTTTGGATCATAACAAGATGTAGCATGAGGTTTTCAAAAATGAAAATTAAATGCTTGTTTGTTTGTTGCCAAGCTGAAGGTAGAACCCCCTGCCTGCCTGCCTGCCTGCCTGATACAAGCTCGCTTCATGTCTAACACACACTTCTCAGCCCAAGCAGGATGACTTTAAGAGGGAAAAAAAACCACAGTGATGAAAATATTGATGGATAAAGGCAGAGGATGTTCCAGGAACAGAATGCTAAGGGACCTATTTATTAACAATGCTTAAGCCTGCAGCTAAATTATAAGCAAAAATATATCATTTACCTTACTGATCTCTTACATGAAAGTAGTTGTTTTTACTAACTAGTCATGCAAATTAAGTCAGACAAACACATAACATATTCCTTTTATTTATTGAAGCAGTGATTTCTGAGCCAAAAACAGGGTCAGGAGCAGGTGTAGAGAGGTTCCTGCTGTCCACTCATCCTAAAGCAGAACTGCCTGTCAGACCAGGGACATTCTGAAGAGCACCCCCAGACACACTAATCAAGAACTTTGCATTCACGCCATTAAGGAAGCAGTAGCTCATGCTCTCCCTTGGTAAAACACAGTTTGAATAAGCATCACAAGTCAGCTAGACTCACATTTGAAGTTTGCATCTCATGCTCTTACTTCACCCTTAAAAGTAAAACCCAAAGTGGCCATAATGAGACGTGGTTGGTTCCAGCATTTGAAGAGAGACCTCACTCTGTACCCATCTTACTAGAGACAGTTTTGAGGAAAATGGAACTAAAGAGAAGGGAGTAGGTCCGATACCCTGTCAGCTGTGGGTGTGCCACCAAATGTTGGATCTGTGTGAGGTAGTGACAGGATGGGCTGTGGCAGTGTGGATTTGGGTCTGGCTCCTTTCTAAAGAGTAGGCAGATTGTCTGGAAAATATTCAAAATGTAAACACAGAGTTCTTGTTTCCAACTCATTTTGTGTATCAAATGTTTTAAAATTAAATTAGCTAAAGCTAAATAAAATGTTAAATTTAGGTTCACAGTCACACTAGCCACTTATCAAATGCTCTTTTGGCTAGTGATCTCTGTCATAGACAAGATAGACTATCTCCTTCCCTACGGACAGTTTGCTCAAGTAGTATTGACTGAAGATTCATGTCCGAGTTGCTCTTGAAGAGGAATCACAGACAGGAATTCCATCACTACAGAGAGAGTGAGTACCTGATATTTTACTCTAAGAAAGCCCACTTCCTGTTCTTGCTGTATAGAGTCATTCAGCACCCTAGGGGAACAGAAAAGGACTTCTGCCAGTTAAAACATGAGTCACTGTGTCATTATTTTCTCAATCATAAGCAATTTGGGGGCAGTTTAGTTCAATTGCATATCATTTCCGTGGACGATGTGATTTGCTGAGCTACTAAGCACACAAGTCTAATTTCTTTGAATCCATGACCATCTGGATAATTACCTACAATCCCTTGCTAGACTTCTTAGAAACCCTTGGATGTTGTCTGTATGTGCTCAGGAAACTTATATTTTAGTCACCCCTTGGAATGTCCAACTTGGCAGTTCATGCTATATTTCCAATACCTGCTATTCAACTATTCAATTTTTCAACCTACTCAGATAGTTGTCTATAAGACACATAGATAATTAAAGGTCAGTAATATTATCAGTATAGTAGGAAAAAAAAATCTTCTCTTAGCCAAGAGCAGCATCATCCACAACTAAATGTCTCGTTTTCTGTCTTTCTGCCTCGAGTTATTTCCATGAGACTCTGCTGTGGGGAAGGGAAAACACATTTCATTGTGCAAACTGCTCCATGCCCTGGGAAAGCAGACATGAAGTGCCTGAGATGCTCAAAAGCTGTCACTGGGGACCAGGGATTAAAACCTGGTCAGGGAAGCAAATAAAAAAAATTTTAAAAAGCTCTTAAAAGAACTTGACAAGAGAAGCTTAAATCTTATTTTAAAGGGTTGGGTTGTACTAAGCCTTGAAAATTTCAATCCTCCAGAGGACTATATCTCACTAAGAAAGCTCCACGCAAGTTTATCATGTAGCCAACACCTAGACATTGGGCCTCAGAGACCACTTGGATAATATTTCCTCTGGATTAGCACTGAAGCTTGGAAGTGACATTTGTGCGAGGCATACTATAAACTCTAGGGCTTTTCTGATTATAAAATGATAATTCTGGGGGTGGAGAAATTGGGCACTGCAGAGGGAAGTCACCATGATTTATACATCTTGGACATTTTTCCTTCTTCACATGAAATAACTTACTACACTAAGTGTGTCTCATGTTCCTTTCTGGGTTTAACTGCCATTGTTTTTAGATTATCTGAAAATGAGAGCCTATTTGTCCTAGTGTGTATTCTTTTCAGTTCCACAGTGTTCAAGTGAACTATTATGTAGATTCTTATGACTGATGACACCAGCAACTAAACTGCACACACAGCAGACATATCCTGGGCCATGCCATCCTCAGTCCAAAGTAACCCTAAGACTTCATTGTTTAGTCCTCGGCACAGACTCACTGGAACTGGCCCTCAGAGCCAGGCAATAGCTAAGCAAGGCAGAAAACTGTCCCTAGTTTACTCAAACTGCAGCCACCAAGATCTCTAAGATTACTGAGCAATCTCCTATCATTCTAGTTATAAAGTGTACTTCAGATGAATTAAATATCCAGTGACAGCCAAAGTCGTAAACTCCTTGACTCCCTGGAGTCAGTTTCCAGGATGATTTTATTAGTACTTTGGCCGGCATATGTGTTTTGTGTAGTTATGAACACTGGCTGCATTGGGAGTCATAATTTAAAGTAATGCATTTCTCTACGTGAGCATGTGCACACACCAAGGGTTTCTGGAAATCAGGCATAGCCAATTTACACTTGAGCCAAATGAAATCTAGCAAGGTTTTACTTCTTCATAACTATCAGCTGGGTCCACAATATCTCTCTAATGAATATATGAAGCCTGCCAACATCAGGCCTGCAGTTGAATCACAGACAGACCTGTCACTTCTGCTGGGAAAAGGACTGAGTTTACTGACTAATCTGGAAGAATGATTATTTTACAGAGAAATATCCATTCCAACCCAAATGAATCCTGAAACCAAGTATCATAAGTCAAATATCAGAAAATATAAAATGGTCATTGTCTTTCTGCTTTCATGTATTTTGTAGAATAAAGATTATAGATCTGGTGAACAAAACATCCTGGTCATTATTTGCTTCTAAATCCTGTTTTTACCTTGTTGTTTTGACTTCACTCATCCCCATTCCTGCCGTCATCTCCTACTTGTCTACTTGGATTTTTTATGGAGTTTTTTTAGTAGTATGAAAGTTCTGCATGTACTCAAAAAAAACTTTTGTCTAACTTAATAAAAGTTTAGGACATAAAGTTTTGGGAAAACAGTGAAAAGAGGTGGTTTGGGGTATAAGTGACTCTGATACCACACTGAACATCAACATTAATTAATATGATATCAAAAACACATAACTATTTTAATATGATTGGGATAAAAATTTCAGATTTGGAGAGCTACAGCAGCAATTATTAAGAACATAAAAAAGACTTATGGCAGAATATATATATATATATATATATATATATATATATATATACAGTTTGACTAAAATTTTATGGAGTTTAGAATCTATCAATCCAAGAAGAATGAACAAACCCTCAAGCATAGAACACTAGCAGTTAGCAAGAACCAGCAATGTTGGTACATGGATTGGTATCAATATGTAATGAAAGATGATGGTTAATCAGTTTATTTTACAACAGTGCCTTCATTAAAATTCTTTTTTGATTATCTCCTGTGATTTGAATATTGTACTAGGAAGTAGTAGTAAACTAATAAGAAAACTAGCCTTAATCTCATATACTAATGAGGTCTAGTGAGGATAAAAAAAATTAATCAGATCACACAAACATGCCTCTATAAGTAATGCTAAGAAAGAGAGGTAAACAATGCAAAGATAGCCTATCAAAGTGTTAAGGATCTACCCCAAAAACCCTGCCCTGAGATATTGACCCCTAAGTTCATACATGAGAAAAAAAAGAGTTAACTAAATGCTGGGCAAAAAGGAGGCTACTCCTTATTGAAGTAATTTTCTAATAATTTCAGGACGTTTAAAGGTAACTCAATAACTAGCTAATGGTTAAGAGTAGGATGAAAAAGTGATAGAGAACGGTCTGTAGATGGGCAGATCCATTTTAAAACTGATTTTTCCCTCAACAAAGCCTTGCTAGGTGTCTCATCTGGTAGCTCTCTTTCCAAGATTTTTCCCTATACCCTTCCCAAACCCTTAGAATGTGCCTTTGCTCCTGAAATTAATTAAACAAGAAAGGAAAAGGAGAGCCTTGCAAAGGGAATACATATGAAAAAAAGAAATAGCCAAAGGAGGCGGAAGAGAAGGAAAAGAAGAGAGAAGTGCTTATGCAAAGACCCTATGCTTAAGGCAAAATGTAATTAAAAAAAAAGCTTTATAGACCATGTCAAAGAATTTTGTTTTAATTGGAAAAATGTAGCCAGTTGGGTTGTCTTAAGTAGAGAGGAGGAGGAGTTGGGAATAGCTGACATCACCAGGTTTACATTTGGGAAGATTATCTATAATGTGGAAAACAGATGGAGGCAGTAAAATGATGAAAAGTTTTATTATGTAATGTCTCTAATAGAAATATTTCTGAAATAAAGACTGTCACAGTGCACAGAAGATGCACTGATTATGAAGTATTTTAGGTACTGGGGCTTTGCTAGTCACAAACTGAAGATCATTTTATCTCAGAAATTTACAACTTTTCTCTATGGTCTACAAGCTACTGCTGTTGCCATTCAAAAGTTCAATGGCTAACAGTCTGTCCGTCATCATCTCTTCTTTGCATTCTAGTTGAGCATTCTAATCAGTCTCTTTTCTCCCACTCTTGCCTGACTTTAACCTGTTTTCAACACAACAACCAGTTGATCTTTGAACCTCAACAGTGACTCCTTATTCAACCCCAGACAATTCATTCCTTATATGGAACCATCAAGGCCTTGCATGTTGTGGGCCCTGAGTTCTCTGAGCCTACATGTCCAATCCCCACTTGTGTTTGCCCAGACACACCATTGTTCCTCACTGTTCCTCAAGCATAACAGATCTCCTACCACCTCAGAGGCTTCGCACCAACTGTTTCTCAGCTAGCAGCTTTCCATCAGAAGTCAACAAAAGAGACCCTTCTTCAAGTTTTTCTTAAAACATGCCTTATAAAACTGGGCAGTTCTGATTTCTCTACTTGAAATAAGTGACATTGGGTCAACTTCTCACTCCAATTCCTCCTGTACTGCTCTATTTTAAGATTTTCTTTGGGAACTTCAGGTAACTAAGGAATATTGAGGGCAGAAGAAATAGTCTTTTCCAGGATAGAGCACACCAATGGTTATACAATACCAATGGTCAAACCTGAAAACATGAATAGAAGTAATATTAGACAGACTGGGCAGGTTATAATTATATACTTAGGAATATATATGCATGTATATATGTATATATACATATATATGTGACAATAATTAATGAAATGAGGCTATGAATTTGAAAAAGAAAGGAAGGTTATATGCAAGGTTTGGAGAGAGGAAGAAGGACAAAATGATGAATTATAATTTTTAAAAATAGAATAAATAAATAAAAGGCTCCCCATAATAGGTGATATGAGGGACTAAGCAATAAGAACCCAAATATGAATAGACATATGTCATAGATGTCTCCATGAAGGTGGAAGGTTATTACATTTCCAAAATATATTAATAAGATAATCTGAAAAGGTAATTTTTGCTTTCTGGATCATTCTAGGTTCTGGGCCAAGCAGTCAATTTCATAAGGACAACTTATGTTTATTGATTTTCGGGGCCTAGAAACATTTCTACATATCACACGATAGGCCTAATCTTGAGTGTGTTGGCATTTCTCTATGTTGAGTGAAAATAAACATTGTATTTCTATGATATTAAAACTTTCTAAGTTAAAACTTTTAGATTACAATAATGAATTTAAACATTAAAATCAACCTCAAGAAAGATTTTTTTGTTGTTGTTGTTGGCATTTAGCTTCATTAAAAATCATTTAACTTGGGCTGGAGAGATGGCTCAGCCATTAAAGGCTAGCCTCACAACCAAAAAATGATTTAACTTTATATTTTGTCTGTTATGAAATTAGGATAAAATTAGCTTTGGCAACTGGCAAACAATGGAAGAAAGGTTTTTTAAATTCTCAGATAAAATTACACATGTAACCACTTAGGCAAATGATCCATCATGGGGTATAAGAATAAAGACTTTTTGGCATGAAGTGGCACCAGAAATAGCTTATCTGAATGAATTCTGAGGTGCCTTATGTGTATGCAATGCCAAAAAGAAAGACTAAATCAAGAGCAAAGGCAGAGAGTAAACCCTCAGTGAGATAAAAATCTTATAATGTGTTAGAATGAAAAAGAAACACAAAAACTTCTTTTCATTCATAATCCTTTCCCAGCTCAACAAATACAGCTTGAAGTATTTATAACTTCACAAAATGGTGTGCCCGTTTGAAAATTATTGCCTGGGAAATAAGTTTGCAAGACAATCAGTGATATTTGTAACTTTAGAAGTAATTCATAATAGTCCATGGAGTTTGCAACATATTTTCATGTCTGGTTATTTAAATTCCTTTTGTATCTGCTGTTTTAAACAAAAAACATGGTGGCAATTATATGTTTACACACATCTCAGTCCTAGAGAAGAGGGTAAAACTGTGCTCTTGTAAACTTTCTCCAATCATCTTTTAATCAGAGTAAGTTTCACAATGCAGAAAAGTATCTACTTTAGGCAACTGTGATGAATGGGAGAACATTTTTCCTTTTTTGTTTTCCTTAGATTTCTTTCACCAGCTGTTTGGAAAGTCAAAAATATTTAAGGCAAAGAAGTGGAATTTCATTAGTCAGCACAGAGAGGGGGGGACCACCAAAAACAATTAGCAGATCATTGTAAGCCAAAGCTTGTGTTATGGAAATTAAAGACAGAATGTGATTACTCTAAAATAAACTGGGACACACATGGTGTTCTAATTTTCAGGATTCAGTAAAACAGAGGTCCATCACCAAACAAGAAATTAAGACCTCTAAGAAGAAATGAAGAGGGCCATTCTCATTCAAACTACACCACAGGAAATATATGTTGATTCCAGAGAAAACTGTTAAAAGAATTTTAAAATGCTATCTTTATAACTACATGGTACAGTTCTTAGTGTTGTTCAAATAATCACAATGTTACTAATATTGAATATGACCTTAACTAAAAATTAATATAAGAACTTGAAAAAATGGAAGTGGGAATGGAAGGTAGGTTCCCTTACTAACACAATGATATTAATAGAACCTCAAACTGCAAAGGAGACATATATAGTGATAGAAGCCTATTATTTATAAATAAGCTGGCAAATGCAGACAAATTTATTAAAAGAGTTTCTTATGCTAGTTTTCATGATGCCAGAAAGGGCTATGCATCCCTCTAAGGAAGAAAAGTGACCCTCAGCCTTACCCAGCAATAGACATTAAGTGCCATAAGAGAGAATTCATTTCTGCCACTGTAAACACAGGCTCATAGGCAGGGAGGTGCTATCTACTACTTTTATTTTGTTTTGCTTGTTTATTTATTTATTTTTTGCTAAGGGCATGTGTTACACTGCCTTCTAAATATTTATGTTCATACACATAGCTTAATACTCAGCCCTGTGAACTTTTCTTCTTGCAGCATGCAGTCTGCAGAGGTTAATGCAAAGACTCATAACTGTTCAAAATATAGCAAATATATGAGTGTCAAATATTCACCTCTAAAGGGGACTTATAAATCATGACCCTCCAAGACTCAGGAACATCTTAGAAGAGGGGGCAGACTTAATGGAAGTGAGAGGGCCTTGGCCCTGACCCAAACTATTGTGTCACTTTGTTAACTCCTCATGAAGAGCCCTAACCCATGAGGATGGGTGAACTGGGGGCGGGCTGAGGGGGACGCGAGGGGAGAGAGAAGGGGTGGGAAAGAGAACTGTGGTTGGAATGTAAAATTAAATTTAAAAGAATATATAAATTATATTAAAAATATCAGAAAAAAAGAAGAGGGGGGATTAGAGGATATAACAGCCAGAAAATGAGGGACTACTATAAACCCTGTCTTCATGGCTATTGCACCCATGAACTGACTAGAGTTCTGGTTACCCCCTCAAGACCTGCATAATATTGAGCCCAAAAAGATTCCATCTTGGATGGGAGTGAGGCTTCTAAATCCTGGCCTTCTCTGAGGCACTAATGGCCACTAATAATTGATGATGGGGATGTACAGTCATTCTTCTTCAGTATAGCAACTGCTAAGTTTCCCGTGTTTCAGTTAATAATAATAATCTCACACCCATGCCACACAAGCAACTCTAATTAAATTCAGTGGGTCATTAAAAATGATATGAATATAGAAAAAAACATCAGTTAGGAAGAAATGGTGCTCATAGAGAGCAGAAGGAGAGTAAGAGAGGGTAATGGGGATAAATGTAATCAAAACACATTGTATGCATTCATGAAATTGTCAAAGAATACGTGTTAAGAATTAAAAACAATTGGCTATGAAGGGCAGATAAGAGAAGTGAAGCAGGTTAATGGAACAGGGACCAATGGACCTTTGGTCACCATTTTCTCTACTACCATGATGTAGCTACCTTCAGTACAAAGATGTTCGAAGTAATGTAAAGGCTTCCCAGAGGCAACTATGTAGATCATCAATACAAAAAGATACTTAGGATTGAGATGGAAATTACTAAAATTGGGCAGACAGACATTTAGTGTTCTTCTGTTCTTTTTTCCAGGATGCTTAGAGAAAGGGGGTATTAAAAAGAGGGAAAGATAAGGAGTGGATGCTGATAGTATTTCTAAGAATAAACATATTGAAGGCCTTGAAGCTCCAATATTCTTACTAGAGAGTTACCCCTTTGAAGCTCTGCATACTTGGAAACCAAAATCAATTTTTTCATTGTCCCTAGTGTTGACCTAAGGATTTCATGACCTCAGATGAATAAGCTACCTCTGTTATTTTCCTATATTCTGATTTTCTGTAGTCATTCCCTTGCTTTTGCAACGTGTCTCTTATCATTAATATTTCTAAGTTTGGCCTAGAAATCTGATCTGATGCTTTGCATTCTTGGCTTTCTTCCAACTTGTTGCAGTTGTTACTTCTCAAGGCTAACTTGATTATCTCAGACCAGTGTGGCAACCCAGTTTGGGCCTGTGGTCACTCTAGTTGATGGAGGATTTGGGTTTGCCATACATGTCATTATTTCTGTTAGTAGGGTCACATAAGCCAAGCTTCTCCTGTAACTATAATTACCATACCTGTATTGATTAATTATTGTTTAAAAGTGACTAAGCCAAACAATTAAAATCAGGTGCTAATGATTACAATAAAGAAATTAGAGTTGAATCTAGGATAAGAAAATCACAGATAGACATCTTTAAATTCAAACACAGCCTATTGTGGTTTGAATGTGGAATGTCCCCCATAGGCTCATGTGCTTCAACACTCGGCATCCAGGTGCTGACATCCTTTATGAAGTTGTAATCATTAGTAGTTGGAGCATTACTCAAGAAGTAGGTCACTGACAGCAGGTTCTATTGCCTTATATCCTACTTCCTGTTCCCTTTGTGGACCCTCCAAAGGGGTCCAATCTGAGCAGCCACTTCTTGTACCATTGCATCCTCAGCAACTGTGAGCCAACGTAAACTCGACTTTCCTTAAGCTGCTTTTTAAGGTAGTTTGTCTCAGCAACAAGTCAAATAGCTAACACATAGCCCTCTTCACCTGTACTTCAGGGTTAATGGTGAGATTTTTCAGAAAAAGCAAACTGTCCACCTGAAAAGAATAGGAAGCTTACAGGGACCCTGAAGCTGCCAGATGAAATCTCTAGGGTCCATGAGAAGGAGGAAGCCTAACTCCCAGAACTCACACAGAACCTGTAAGCCTAAATTAGTAAAAACTAATTCAAGACCAGGCTACAGAAACACACAGAGATAGCTGACCTGAACAAGGGGGAGCTCATGGACCTCCAGAATGATAGCTGGGAAACCAGCATTGGACCAACTCAGACCCCCTGGACAGTCTAAGGGACCTCTGACAGTGGATCCAGAATGTATCCCTGGTGCATGAAAGGACTTTGGGAGCACATTCCCCATGGAGGTATACTCTTTTAGCCTAGAGACAGGAAGGAGGGCCTAGTTACTACTTCAAATGATATGACAGATTTTGATGATCCATCCTGGAAGGCACCACCCTCCCTGTGGAGTATGAGGGGGAATGGGACTGGAGGGGGGGTGTCGGGAGCATGGGAGGGAGGGGGAACTGGGATAGATATGTAAAATAAGAAAAAATAATAGGACCCCCATTGCCAGGCCTCTGCTGGAAGTGAGTCTGGGACCAGTTTGGGTTAAATTACCCCCCACACCTTTCCCTGGGAACTCCCTGGATTGGCCCCAAGGAATCTCACTTCCCCACTGTGTCCTGTCCCCAGCTAGAGCACTCCTGGTGCTCTGATACAAACCCTCCCCACCCCTCTCCCCACCCCCCCCACCCCCTGTGCCCTACCTAACCCACTGTCCCACTGCTCTGGTTGAGCACTGGAACAGAGGGCAATTCCAATAACAATCCTGCCACTTTCTGGGAACTTCTTGGAGCTGCTCTGAGAACACTACACCCTCCTATCCACACAGGACCACTCTGAGTCCCTGTCTCCCTGGTCTTTGTTCCAATCGCTGGACCTCTGCTGGAGGACCACCCTGAATCCCCACCTGCCTGATCTTTGACCCCCATCACTAGGACATTGCCTGAGGAGAGACCTCCTAGAGAGCTTGGACCACCCAGAACTATAGACAACTAACTTCTGACCCACCTAAGCCCACCTGGAGAGTAGCAGAGAGAGAGAGAGAGAGAGAGAGAGAGAGAGAGAGAGAGAGAGAGAGAGAGACCCCACCTGCACCCACTGAAAGAAGGGATGGGAAGAAGGCAATACAAGAAAACACCTAACAATAGAAAGACAAACATGACACCACCAGAATCTAGGGACGCTACACCAACTAGACCTGAACACACCAAAGCAAATGAAGCAGAAGAGAATGACTTAAAAATATCTTTATAAAAATGATAGAGGCCCTCAAAGACAATGTGAGAAAAATCCCTTAAAGAAATGGAAGGAAAAACAAACAAAAAATTGGAAGAAATAGAGGAAAAGACCACACAAAAAAATGCAAGAAATTAGCAAATCTCTTAAAGAAAGTAAAGCTAAGAAAAAACAATTAAACAGGTGAAGAAACAGTTCAAGCTTGAAAACTGAAATAGAGACAATAAAGAAAACACAAACCGAGGGAATGGTGGAAATAGAAAAACTGGGCAAACAATCGGGAACTACAGACACAAGCATAACCAACAGAATACAAGAGATAGAAGAGAGAATCTCAGATGCTGAAGATAAACTAGAGGAAATAGATTAATCAACCAAAGAAAATCTTAAATCCAATAAATCCTTAACACAAAACATCCAGGAAATGTGGGACACCATGAAAAGGCCAAACCTATGAATAATATGCATAGAGGAAGGCAAAGAAGCCCAGTTCAAAGGTGCAGAAAACATATTCAAGAAAATCATTGCAGAAAACTTTCACAATCTGAAGAAGAACATGCCCATGAAAGTACAAGAAGCATACTGAACACCAAATAGACTGGACCAAAGAAAAAAGACCCCTCGACACATAATAATCAAAACACCTAACATACAGAATAAAGAAAGAATATTAAGAGCAGTGAAGGAAAAAGGCCAGGTAACATATAAAGGCAGACCTGATTTCTCCATGGAAACTCTCAAGGCCAGAAGGTCCTGGATAGGTGTTCTACAAGTACTAAGAGTCCACGGATACCACCCCAGACAACTGTATCCAGCAAAACTGTCAATCATTATAGATGGAGAAAACAAGACATTTAATGACAAAGCCATATTTTCACGTATCTACAAATCCAGCCCTACAGAAACTTTTAGAAGGAATACTCCAACCAAAGGAAGTTAACTATGCTCACAAAGACATAAGCAATAGATAATCCCACTTCACCAGAAACCAAGGGTAAAGCAGAACAAATATATTCACAATACCACTGCCAACAACAAATCTAAAACAAACAAGCATTAACAATCAATCAATGGTCCTTCCTCTCCCTCAAGTTAATGGTCTTAACTTGCCTATAAAAAGACACAGGCTAACAGAATGGATACGAAGACAGAATCCATCCTTCTGCTGCATACAAGGAACACATCTAAGCTTCAAAGATAGACATTACCACAGGGTAAAGGGCTGGGAAAAGATCTTCCAATCAAATGGACCCAAGAAGCAAGCAGGTTTGGTTATCTTAATATCTAACAAGTTAGACTTCAAATCAAAATTAATCAAAGAGATGAAGATGGTCATTTCCATCAACACAAAGTCTCAATTCTGATCATCTATGCCCCAAATACAAAGGTGCCTACATTCATAAAAGAAACACTACTAAAACTCAAACCTCACATAAAACCTCACACACTTATAATGGGAGACTTCAATACACCATTCTCAACACTAGACAGGACCACAAATCAGAAACTCAACAAAGAAACAAAAGAACTAACAGAAGTTATGTCTCAACTGGGTTTAACAGACATCTTTAGAACATTCCATCCAAAAACAAAAGAATATACCTTGTTCTCTGTTCCACATGGAACCTTCTCTAAAATACTAGGTGACATAACAAACCTCAACAGATACAAAAAAAAATTGGAATGGTCCCCTGTATCTTATCAGACCACCATGCTTTAAAATTGGAATTCAACAACAACATTAATCACAGAATCATGGAAACTGAACAATGCCCAATTGCACCATACCTGGGTCAAAAAAGAAACAAAGAAACAAATTAAGGACTTCCTAAAATTCAACGAGAATGAGGACACAACATACCCAAACTTATGGGATACCTTGAAAGCAGTGCTACATGGGAAGTTCATTGCACTGAGTGTCCGTATGAAGAAAATAGAGGATAGTCACATTAGAGAATTAACAGCACAACTGAAAGCCTTAAAACAAAAAGAAGTAAATGCACCACAGAAGAGTATACACCAGGACATAATCAATTTGAGGGCTGAAGTCAATAAAGTAGAAACCAGGAAAATAATAAAAAAAAAAAAAAAAAAACGCAACAAAGAGTTGGTTTTTCGAGAAAATCAATAAGCTAGACAAACCTTTATCCAAACTAACCAAAAAGCAGAGAGAGAACATGCGAATCAACAAAATCAGAAATGAAAAGGGGGACATAACAATGGACACTGAAGAAATCCAGACAATTTTCAGGTCATACTTTGAAAACCTGTACTCCACAAAATTTGAAAATTCAAAGGAAAAGGATAAATTTCTGGATAACTATCACTTACCAAAATTAAATAAAAAACAGACAAACAACTTAAATAGACCTATAACCCGCAATGAAATAGAAGCAGTCATCAAAAGCCTTCCAACCAAAAAAAAAAAAAAAGCTCAGAGCCAGATGGCTTCAATGCAGAAGAATTCTACCAGAAATTCAAGGAAGAGCTAATACCAATACTCCTCAAATTGGGCCACACAATAGAAATAGAATGTTCATTACTAAAATCTTTTTATGAGGCCACAATCACTTGGTACTCAAGCCACACAAAGACACAACTAAGAAAGAACATGAACACATTGATGCAAAAATACTCAATAAAATACTGGCAAACCAAATCCAAGAATACATCAAGGAAATCATCCACCATGACCAAGTAGGCCTCAACCCTGGGTTGCATGGATGGTTTAACACACAAAAGTCTATCAACATGATCCACCATATAAGCAAACTGAAAGATAAAACCCACATGATCATCACCCTAGATGTTAAAAAAGCCTTCAACAAAATTCAAACCCTATCATGAGATAGGTCTTGGAGAGATCAGGGATTACAGGAACATACCTAAACATAATAAGAGCAATATACAGTAAACCAACAGCCAACATCAAACTCAATGGAGAGACGCTTAAGGTAATTCCTCTAAAATCAGGAACAATACAAGGTTGCCCTCTCTCTCCATATCTCCTCAATATTGTATGTAAGGAGTAAGGTTTTTCTGCCCATTGCTGGTCTTGTCCCACCGCCTCACCAGCCCCAATTAACACACCAAGACTCTATATTTGATATAATGCTGTTGGCCAGGTACTTGTTTCTTATCGGCTAGCTCTGTCTTAAGTATTAACCCATTTCTGTTAAATCTAATATTTCCACGGGCTCTTACTGGAGAGCCAGTTGGCGTCCTGCTCTCTCCAGACTCCATCTTGACTCCTCCTTACTACTTTCTCTTTCCTCCTAGTCTCCCAGTCCCTCCTGTCTTCCTTTTCTATTGGCCAACAGTGCTTTATTTATTAACCAGTATGAGAAACATATTTACAGAATGACATCTCCCATCATCTCCTCTTTTCTTTCTAAGTAAAAAGAAGGGTTTTAACTTTAACATAGTAAAATATATAACACAACAGTTATCAAATAAGAATCACAGTTAACACTATTTAGTCCATTAACATTTAGCAAGATTTAAGAAAATATTTCATCATCTATTCTATCTTTGTGAGTCTAAAGTCCTATATGTAACTTATCTTTAAGCTTAACTAAGGAAAACTATAACCATAACTATCTGTCTTCAACTCCTTCAAAGACCACAGAAGGATAGTATATAAACTCTAGAAATGACAGAGACATCTTGCCTTGTCAGTCACCTGAAGTTCTTCTGTAATCTTCCATCTTTAGCCCATAGGCCATAGTGTGTTTAGCAAACTCTTCAGTAAAGTAGGAAACTTTAAACTGTCTTCTTGTATTGGCAGTTTGTCAGTCATTTTTCTCTGTGCCCTGTAGACTGTCTGGCAGACTCTTCCATGAAGCAGGAATTCTGTAGCAATGTCCATTTTCTGTGGGTCCTGCATGCCCAGTTTATACAGCATGAAGTCAAACAGTCCAGACAAGAGCAGTATCTTGTTTAAATGGCTAGTCTTGCCATATTGGAAGTAAACTTCATAATGTGTTTCTTCAATGTCCATTTTCCTTTTTGACACAGGTGGTGTTGCCAGAAGCAATTGTGCCTCATTGTCAAGAAAACCCTTACTCCTTACATATGGAGCCCATGTGGCTAATAAGAACTTCCACTTAAAATTTAACAAAATCTTAAAAAAGGGTTTTACAAACAAATGAACAGAGACAAGCAAGGTTTCTTGGTAGCAGCATTTTTCTCGGTTAGACTCTGCTTTGCGAGAGACAAGCAGATATTTGTATGGCTCCTTTAAGAAAAGTTTTCTGACTCAGCATAAGGGGCAAAAAAAAAAAAAAAAACACATGGCTTTTAAGAAACTCTGCTAACAATTTATTGGTGTGTTCAATTATGTTCATAACAGCATTATTTGTAATATCAAGAACCTGGAAGCAACCTAGATGCCCATTACCTGAAGAGTGGATAAAGAAGATGTGGTACAATTCCACAATGGAATACTACTCAATGGAAAAAAAAAATATGGAATCTTGAAATTCGCAGGCAAATGGAAGGAACTTGAAACCATCCTGAGTGAGGTAAACCAGTCACAAGAAGGGGAACATGATATGTACTCACTCATATATGGATGTTAGACAAAGGATCACCAGCCTATAATTCACACCACCAGAGAAACTAGGATATAAGGAAGAACCTAAGAGATTCATACAAGGTCCATCACAGAAGGGGAAAGGAACAAGATCTCCTGAGTGGTTAGGTGGCAGTGAGTGGAGAGGGAGTTAGAAAAAGAAGGGCAGGGGAGGAGAATGTGTGGGACCAGGAAGATTGAATTAGGGGACGAATAGATGAGAGCAAAAAAAGAAGAGAGAGAGTAAGGGGGAGGGAGATATCCATAATAGAGGGAGCCATTATAGGTTTGAAGAGAAAACTGACTCTACAGAACCGTCCAGAGACCTACAATGATGACCCCAACTAACAATCTAAGCAACAGTGGAAAGGATACCTTAAATGCCCTTCCCTGATAATGAGATTGATAACTAACTTATATGCCATCATAGAGCCCTCATCTAGTAGCTGATGAAAACAGAAGCAGACACCCACAGCTAAACACTGAGCCAAACTTCTGGGTTCCAATTGCAGAGAGGGGGAGTGATAAGAAAAGGGGTCAAGACCAGACTACAGAAACCCACAGAGACAGCTGACCTGAACAAGGGGGAACTAATGAACCCCAAGAATGATAGTTGGGAAATCATCATTGGACCAACTCAGACCCCCTGAATGCAGGTCTCAGTTAGAAGGCCTGGGCAATCTAAGGGACCTCTGACAGTGGAACCAGGATGTATCCCTTGTGCATGAAAGGACTTTGGGAGCACGTTCCCTATGGAGGGTACTCCTTTAGCCTAGAGACGGGAGGGAGGGCCTACTTCCTACTCCAAATGACTTAACAGATTTTGATGATCCCTCTCCTTTGGAAGGCTTCACCCTCCCTGTGGAGTGTGGGGAGAATGGAATGGGAGGAGTGGAGGGACATGGGAGGGAGACGGAACTGGGATAGATATGTAAAATAAGAAAAAAATTATATATATATATATATATATGTATATATATATATATATATGAATTCAAGTAGAATTCTACATTTACTTGAGCTCTGATTAAAGTAACACTATGCTGGGCTTAGGAGAGAACAGGCCTGCGCTCTACCTTTGGAAACTTTGGACATTTCACAAATGTAAGTGGAATAACTGTTATGAATATGACAGGAGAGCAATAACCTGTGGACAGAAAAGACAAACACATTTCATGATTTATAAATTCAACAGAACCCTCGGGAAATGATGATTGGGCTGAAATTGAAGTGATAAGTACAAATTAGAAAAGTAAAAGCTAAGTTTGACTTCACAAGGTAATCTAATGACAACCATCTGGAGGTTCACAAGTTTCTCATAAGAGCAACAGTCCAGGTGACTGTTACTCTTAATGAAATATTAGCAAATTAAATCCAGCAATATGTAAAAAGTGTAGCACACCATGATGAATTGAGTTTGGCACCAGAATGTAACGTTTATTTAACATATAAATATTCAGAGAAACTTGTCACATTATTTTACTAAAGAAAAATTCATATGAAAATTTCATTGCCTACAAAAATAAATTGACAGAATTCTGCTTTTTTTCCAGTAAATACTAGAAAGAAATTTTGAAACAGAAAACTAATATTAATTGATTAAATTATACTTTCCTTACACTGAGAACAGAACAAAGATGACCATCCTAGAAACTCTTGTTAAAAAATATATGCTGAAGTTCCTAGATTGTGAGACCAGACAAAAGAAAGTAATCATAGAGATTGAAAGAAACATTTTTTGAGTTGTAAAAATTCCCAAGCTAGAGAAACCAGAATATGACTAACCCAAACCCCCTGAATGTAGGTATTAGTTAGTAGGACTGGGCAGTTTATGGGGCCTCTAGTAATGGATCAGAATTTATTCTTAGTATATAAAGGGACTGTGGGAGCCCATCCCACATAGAAGGATACTTTCTCAGCCTAGACACATGGGGGAGGACCTAGGCACTGTTGCAAAGACTTTGAAGACTCCCAGGGATGGCCTCACCCACCCTGGGGAGCATAATGGGGGATGGGCTTGGGTTTGATGGGGTAATGGGGGAGGATGGGAGGATGAGGGAACTGGGATTGACATGTAAAACAATCTTGTTTCAAATTTAAATAAAAAAGGAAAAAAATTCCCAAGCTACCTGTGAAAAAAAATCACCATGGTTGATAAGTGGTATTTCACAATGTTGTGAAATATAAAGTTGATACATAAAACTCAGTTGTATCTATATATAGTAGCAACTAATTTTTTTAAAACATTGAAATACATTATTTATAATAGCATCTACAAACTTCTTACAAATAAACTTAACACATGATATATAAACCTTCCTCACTACAAAGTATAAAACATAATGGAAAGAAAACATACCGAGAGAAATGGAACTATACGAAACACATCAAAACATAGTCCATTTCCTCCACCTAGTCATATTGGTCTTGGCTCAATATAATCACAACCAAAACTGTAGCAGGAATTCTGTGGAGATGACTCGGGGTGTAAAGTGCAAGCATGAAGACCACAAAAACCAGACTTCAGATATCCAGCACCAACACAAATAGAGTGGGTAGGTCATGGCCAGGGAGTCTAGAATAAAATTGAGGTATATTTACAGCTTCAGCAGCTTTGGGTTCCACATACATGTGTACTTGTGTACATGTACCTACACAAACATATGTGCCTATCCATATGCAAACACGTACATGCACACACACACACACACACACACTCCACAGACACACACATAAAAGTTACAGCAGGGGTTCCATATATAATATACTACTAAAGTAACTATGCCATATCTATGAAAATCAAAAGACCTAAAATATGTGAAACCATCTTAACAAAACAATCAATAATGTGGGAGGGCTCATTATCCCTCTGGCTACAGTAATCATGGCAGCGTGTTATCAGTGACTAGACTGAAAATGTTAAAAACATGATTATCATATAATATATTAATTTTATTCTTTGATGTTTAACCAAGGAAAATGAATGCATGTTTCTAAGAAAATCTTACTAATATTCTTTCACTAGTACCAACCTTCACATTTTCTGCTAAAAAGTATCAACATACAAGAAGTACATCCTCTTTATTATCTTAATTTATAGGAACTGCAGGTTTTTATAATATAGAGTACATATACCAAATATACTCTAAAATCCAAAACAATGTTTGACAACAATTTTGGATGATATATTTTGGACCATGCAATGAATAATTTTAATTGATGATGTTAGTAAAACCACTGAAAGTATTGAGATAAACTATGTATGTATAGATAAGCACAGAAGCTAATATTATCAAATATGGAAAAAGATAAATAACCTAGAACCTAACAGCTAGCACATATAGAATCATATATAGATTACCACAAATAAAAGACAAGGTAGAACTTTAGGGGCAATAGGAAATTAAAATTCATATTTTATATCAATAATTTGCAACACCACTAGGAAATAGAAATCTAAATATTCATTTAACAGATCTCTTCCTTATCTTACTATATAATAGAAGGTGAAATGTTTGTGATCCTAGTCTCTGGTAGAGCCTATGTGGCAAATAAATATAAGGAAATGGTGTCTTCTGGACACCTCAGGGCAGTTGTGACAAACATGCACACAAGACCTGTGCAAGCCTACACCAGATGGAGAGGAGAGTTGGGCATGGAACACCGCACTCTTAGCCATTGAGCTATTGGTAATGGTTAGCTAGTGACAGAGGGACTGTCAGTTTCCTCTAAATGTTAAGCTAGATCCTAATAAGTTGCCTATGGTCCAGAGCATAGGGCAGCACAAATCAGAAGGAAAAAGATGACATAAAGTTGGGTGAATCAAGGGGGAGTGGATCTCGACTAATAAAATTAAAAACATAAAGCCAGGTATAGGGACACACACCTTTAATACAGGCACCTAGAGGAAAGAGGCAGGTTGATGGTGATGACTTTGAGGCCATTGTGGTTTATGGGATGAGTGCCATCACAGCCAGGGCTAAGTAGAGAGACCTTATCTCAAAAAAATTTTAATAAATAAAAATAAAAGTAAAAATGCTAGTAATCTACAGAAAAATAGAATCAATAAGATATGTATGTATAGAGAATCACTTTCTCCCTCTATCTAGCTATAATAAATATATATGAAATTCTCATATATATAGGGCATGCATATGTAAGTATATGCCCAACATACATGAATATGTACTATGTACATACATAAAATTTGCATACTACATATATATTGTTTACATACATAGACAGATGGACAGATAGAGACAAGAGACAAAGGAATCTGACTCTCTAGAGATAGGATCTAGCCAAAGTTACAAGTCCAGCCTGAAGACTGGCAGAGGTTCCCCTTGCTTGGACAGAACTCCTATATTCTAATCAGGCCTTACATTGAATGTTGTAAGCCTACCCATATTACAGAGATCAGCATGTTTTATTCAAAGTGCATCAATATAAGTCTTAACCTCACCTAAAAGTACCTTGATAGAAAACTTCAGAATAATATTTTGCCTCTCTCTGGGCACAGCGGCACTGCAGGATTACAAGGGGAAGAGCACTGAGCAATGTCAACTACCAGTTGATTCTGGCTACACTGCTTGAACACAGGCTGGAGGTAACAAGTGCAGCTTCGGGGACACTGATAAGGAAACTTACTGCATCAATTCAAATGACAAAGTTGAAAATGAGACTTGATATAGCAGTGAGGGAGGGGAGGTCATCAATCTCTAGATGTCATCTGAAGGCAAAATTCATAGGATTTCTTGACAGAGTGGATGTGAGGTATAGATGGGAGAAAAACTTGGGAGTCAAGATTCTGAGGGAGAGTCTTTTCCTCAACATACAGGAAACACCATTAGCAGAGCAGGATTTCAGACAAGATTGGGAACTTAGGGCATCAGATATACAGGAGACAATGACGTGGTGATTGCTTCATAATTCTGAAGTTCAAAAGAAGATTTTGAGTGAAAATTTGATGTTGTCGGCATATTAAAAGAATTTAATAACCCAACACAAGATGAAATTAAAGGACTGACTTTATAAAAAATACTCAAGTATCTTAAACATTAAGAAGTAAAAATATCTGAACTTTCCAGATTTAAAAAATAATTTTAATATACTTATTAGTTTGTGTATGCATGTGTGTGGGTATACATGCAGACCTGCATGTGTAAACATGTGCCATGGTATTCCTATGGAGTTTTGAAGACAGTCTATGAAAGCTGTTGGTTCTCATTTTTCACTGGTTTCTGGGATTTGAACTCAGGTCATATGGCTTGGTAATAAGCTACTCTGCCAGCTGAGCCATATTGCTGGATCCAGAAAACAAATTTTTAATAAAATAAAATTTTATTGGAAATTCTTTTTTCTGATATATTTTATTTTTGAGATTAAGATATAATTATACTTTCCCCTTCTTTTTCCTTCCGCCAAAGCTTCCCATATACCCCTTCCTGCTCTTCCTTAAATACAAGATTTCTTTTTTGTTAATTATTATTACATGAATATCTATATATGTATATACATATGCATTCATAAATATATCCTTTTATGGCCATATATATATATATGTATATATATATGTGTGTGTGTGTGTGTGTGTATTTGCAAGGCTAATGATGGATGACCACATCAATTTGTCCAGTGTCAAATAGTTCTGAAAACATATATTATTTATTTAAGTTTGTAAAAGTTATCAAAAGTTGTATATATATTCCTTATCAGTATCATTAAAACATGAACCAATCATTACTGACTTTATATCGGGAACATAAAACAAACAACATTTTTGTAAGTTGGAATACATATTCAAGTACTGCATGTAATTTTCCAGTAGACAGTCAAAAGGCATCATTATTTTAAAGGCTATTCTGTAGAGCAAATTGGGCCTACCACATACTATCATCAACCCTTTTAAAATACCAGCATATTTTACACTGTTCTCTCAGTCTTCCCACGAGAGAGTTCTATTATCACCACAGTGAACTCAATCCTTGGAGTCAACAGGTGATTCAGTGAAGCCCTTTCTTATGTTAGAATTTGTTTCATCTAAAATGATCCACTGAGAGGAAAGATTGAGAGTTGTTATTTTGTTGGGTTTTGATTTTCAGCTAAGGAAATTACAAATCAAAGGAGGTTAACTGATTTAACCAAAGCTTCGAAGTTATGGGACAGGTTCCAAGTTAAATGGGGGCTTACCTTCCTGTAAATTCAGTCATCTGTGCCTATAAGGCTAATTAATAGTGGTCTTATGACTAATTGCTCTCATTACAAGCTCCTTGGAATTTTGCAGGCCTTATAATCTATTCACCCTCATTAAATGTTTAAAAAGACTTCTGGGAAAAAAATAATGAGGAAGAGTAGATTAGAAGCCCAGAATCAGGGCCAGGTATTTCTGAATTAAAATTTTAGCTCACCCTTCCTCTGCATAAGCTGATCTTATGCAAACAACTTAATTCAAATTCCTTATGTCTCAGCACCTGCACAGTAAAGCATAACACATTAGGTTTATAGTGATTAGTCACAGGCAAGGGATCCTGCCTCTACTTGACAGAAGTTTGTCATTTGCAAAGTGAATATAAAGAAAGCACAGTTGGCTTGTATATGCAGAAGAGTTCTGTGTGATGTCAGACATGACAACAGATGAGCTAGGATTCAAAATAAAATTGGAAGTTGAAAGCTCAGGAGAAGCAGAAACTTGAAGATATAGTGAATACTTGAACAAAGACTAGTGACAGTCACTAATTGGAAATAATTGGAAATTCACTTTAATAATATAAGTTTTTATGGATATATTCATAGATTAATAGCTTAGTGCTTTGGTTATAGAGTGATAAAAACAAATTCTATAAAAATTACTTTTTTATATAGATATGTATAGGCAATAAGAAATAATTGTTATAGTATACAAATCCAAGTTTATGACAACACACCTATGTATTTATTCAAACATACTAGTTTGCCAATATTTTCATGTGATTGGTCATTTAAAATTGTTTTTATGATTGAGGATATAGCTTAGTTATAGAATGCTGCCTACAATGCATAAGGCTATATAGCTCTGCAGGTCTCATACAGAACTGCAAGCTAAGTTGAATACATGATGAATAACATCTGGAAAGACTTAACTAATCTCTACTAGAAGTAATGTTATAGGAGGCACTTTCCTGCTAGACATAGTGGCCATAGAAAGAATCAGAAACAACAATGTAAAACTTTCCTAGTAGCCATGATACAACTCTTTGCTAGTGGCGTACAAAGTTGTGAGCCTCAGAAGGATATTTACATACAACTATACAAGTATCATAAGGCACTTTGATCATACTTATCCATCATTCCCCTCTCTGCCCCTCCTGTAATTCCCAATTATTCCCCAAGAGTCTTGTTTTTCCTTTCATATATACACATATAATTCTGTGTGTATTGATATGTACATATGTATATGTGTTTGTGTGAGGGATGCATCTGTGTGAGTGCACATGTGTGTTTATGCTTGAAGCCCAGAGGTCAACCTCCAGGTGTAGGTCTCAGAAGTTATCTAGTTGGTTTTGTTTGTTTTGTTTTTTGAGTCAGAGTTTCTCACTGGTCTGGCTATTGCTATGTTTGCCAGGAATCTATCTGTTTCTCCTTCAATTGTCATCAGAGAGGCTTCACCCAACAATTGATGAAAACAAATGCAGAGACACACAGCCAAACATTAGGTGGACCTCAAGAAACACTGTGGAAGATGCGGAGAAAGGATTATAAAAGCCAGATAAGCCAAGGACACCAAAAGAAAACACACACAGAGTCAATTGACCACCTGAGCTCATGGGAGCTCACGAGGGCTCACGGAGGTTCATGGAGGCTCATAGAGACTGAGCCTCCAACCAGAGAACTTGTATGACACTGACCTGAGCCCTTTGCATATATTATAGTTGTGTGATTTGGCCTTCTTGTAGAACTCCTGAAAGAGGGGGCAGGGGCTATCTCTGTTGCCTGCTTTTGGGACTCCTTCTTCCTGCTAGGTTGCCTCATCCAGTACTAATAAGAGAGGAGGTCTTGTCCTCTCCACCTGCATCTGGGTTCTAGTTCGACTCAGTGTTTATGTATGGGTGTTTGATCTTGTTTTCAACAGCCATTAGTTGAGGGCTCCATGGAGAAGTTAGTTGTTGATCTCACTCTCTGGGAAGGGCATTTATGATAGCCTTTCCACAGAAGCTCAAATTGTTAGTTGGGAGCAGTCTTGTAGTTCTCTAGACCTTTCTTTGTGTTCAATTTTATCTTCAAACCAATATTGGCTCCCTCTTTTATGTTCTCTCTCTCTCTCCTATCTTCTTTTCCTAACCAGGCTCAATCTTCCTGGTCGCACATGTTTTCCTTTCCTCCCCCTCATTTTCTCCTACTTCTCTCTTTTTGTTTCCACAGAAAATGAAAAGATGTGGATTCCTTCCAGACTAATGTGGTTTGATCACGCCAGACCACCTGAAACAGAGTACAAGGTGATCCTACATTCAAAACAGCTGGACAAAGCAGCCCTATAGACTACAGCCAGGATTTCTGAATCTTCTTCGAATCCCCCATGACAGTGCCCCTTACCAGCAGGAAGTAGTTTGGAAAGAACGATGCCCAAATTCCCAAATATTGTGTATAAATGTTTATTTTCACTTAATTGGATTTTGTTATATAAAATAAAATATAATATAATAAAAAAATCAAAATAAGTAAATAAATAAAAAATAAAATAAGAAAAAAAAGAGAGAGAGAGAGAGAGGAGGTGCCTGGTATAGCTGCAATTTGATATCCCATGGCTGCCTAATGTATATGAAGGCCTGCACTTTTCTGAAGGGAAGGGAGAAGGAGTGGATGGGAACATGGGGTGAGGGGGAGGAAGTTGGAGGAAAGAACTGGGAGGACAGGAGAGAGGTAGGGAAAACTTTGATTGAGCTAAGAAAAATTAATGAATTGATTAATTAATTAAAAAAGAATAGGAAATACAAAGGGATTATGGAGAGGCCAAGAATAAATAGTTGGCAAAGGATGACATAATATACCAGAATAAACTTTGGGTTAATTTTGATGAGACAGGATGAGGATAAATACTGAGGGAAGAATGCAATGAAAATGTAACTTATTATTGATAGTTCTCAAAAGGAAGAAGATAGACTATAGTATATAGACCCAAATGAGGAAATACCTGGAGGAAAGGAGGAGAGGACAGAAGACTGTAATGGGTTTCACAGGAAGAAATGGGTGAGATAGTATACTGAGCAAGCTTTGAGTTGGGTGGTTTAAAAAATGTCTACACTTTTGTGGGAATAGCATAGTCTATAGTTATCTAGTGCCTGGCTGTAGAGTGGTTTAAAGCAGTAAAAGTATTAGGTTGGTTTACTGACAGTTTGATAAGGGGACTGATCAGAGAGAGTATGAGCTCTGACCAGCTGGTTTGTTATTAATGGCATGCTTCCAAGCAAGTTGATTGTTACTTGTAGTCATCAACTAATTGTGGGGACAGAAATCCTTCCTGGTCCCCAAGATCCCAAGGATCATAAAATACAGGGAAAAACTCCACATGATTACCATACCAAATGCTATCTAAAAATGTGTATCATGAGAGAATAGATAAAGATCAGATAGTAATATCAATCTGATATCTAGGTCTTGAAACATCTGATTAAGCTGTTCAGATTCAAATACGTGTATTAGATGTATTTGTGTATTTATATAGCTTATATTCGCATATATCTTCTATATAAATATAAATGGTATAGATAAAGTTAATATGGCTTTTGCATTCCCTCCACTCAGATTTTCCATTTTATGTTAAAGAGTCCAGAGCACCACCAGGCCGTTTCCAGATAGCTGTTACATTATTGGGTGAAATACAGTCCAAAATACTACACTTTGAGAAATAAATGAAGTTTTCTAGGTCTAATTATATTACACTGGGTATGGTAATTTACCAAAGCATGCTTTCCTTGTGGATTGAAATAATAAATCTGCCTCAAAAGCTGGAGTTATTATATTCAGGTATCAGTTTTCTGACATTCAGTTTCTGGCCTAGTAACTTAATTCTGAATGTATATTTAAAACAGACATGGTTTTAAATCACATTTCATTAATGGGCTCTGTTTTAAATAAGTTTCTTAATATAAGTAATACTACTTTGTGCTTGATTTGTTCAAAAGCTATTTAAAACCCCTTGAACCTCAAATGTGTGACTGTTTCAATGTCACTCCCATTTATGGCAATATACATAAAGAGGCTGAAGTATTTCAGCTTTTTCTTCCTCTCTCTCTAATCCCCCAAAGGCACATAATTGTCCTCCTGTAACACAAACTGACAATTATTTATACAAGATTATTTAATTTTTTAAAAAGCTACATAAAACACTCAAAAATGAGCATTAATTTAAAGCATATGTGCAGTGCCATGCATTCTAGAAATGGAAACAAAGCAACGGTCCAGTCAACATGTGTCGGGTTTCTTGGCCTGGCTGTGCACAAGTGAAATCAGAGAGCACAAGAGGGTACCATCGGCATGTGATCATTCGTGGCTAGGCATGGCTGTGTGTGATGCGAAAGGCCTGCTGCTGCCCCAGACCCCAGGAGCCTAAAGAAGTTATCTTTTGCATACAGCAAGACACATGCCAGGACATTAACACGAAAGCTTTTCCAAGAGCCTCTGTTCACACCAGCTCCAGAGTCA